>NC_053488.1:37882061-38086647 GCF_015227805.2 Hirundo rustica | reverse complement strand
TGTCGACAATTTGTGTTTACTTCCATGAGATGGTGTTTACTTCCATGATGATGTCAGAACTTGAGAGGTTTCTTTGGAAATTGAAGCATGTTCCCTGGAGAGGGGATAAAGGCAAATCCTGAGAAAAAACAAATGCTGTGTCCTTTTTTTTTGCCACAGTGTTGGAGAGGGGATCTCTTCTGGAAGAATGTTGTCTTGTCTTTTAATACATATCATGACAGGAGTTTGAGAGATGAGCTCTGCTGGAAATGTGATGGATTCCTTTGTGTGAGCTAAAATACTTTTTGAGCTACTTTAAGTTTTACTGCTCCTCTGATTTCTGCTTTAAGCAAAACAGCATCTGTGCCAATTAACTTAAGCACTGTAGCATTAATTTTCCTGGATTATTTTCCTGGTATCATCATGTCATCATTTGCCACAATGTCTTTGAGGTGTTCTCCTTTTCCACAGACTTCATCTTTCCCTGTGTATTCCAGTCTTTTCCTCTGCTGCTCCGCTGGCTCTAAATCACATCTCTAAGGGAACAACATTCATGCTTTGGGAACATTAGAAATATTTCCTCTGGTAATCAGACCTTGGCTGGGCTATCTTGTCTGGAGGTTACCGATTTGATCATCTTCTTCTAATGGGGCCTATTTCTGAAGGGATGGATACAGAAAAAGAAAAGGTAGTATTAAAAAACCCATAGTGCTTCAAGTTGACAAATATTTTGAATTTGACACCATCTTAAAATTATGTGTGATCCGTTCCTTAAGGCACTCAATCTAGACAAAGTGTTAGGCACTCAGCTGTGACAAAGTTAGATCCTTTTCAGTCTGTATCATATTTTGTTCTTTTCTGCTGATGGTTACAGTGGCATATCTAATGTGTCTGCCTTTCAGAAAAAGGTACTTCTCAATCTCTTGGAGGCACACATAGGCTGTTGATCTCCAGTGTAAGGACAATTATCAGATATCAGATGCATAATACTTGGGTCTTGTTTTGTTCTGACCACCCAGCTCAGACCCCCTTATACTTCATCTCTTCCTGTCCATACCAGAACAGAACTTCTACATGTGATCAGAGCAATTTTACAAGCTGACCTATGGTAGGAAGAGATCATTTAAAAAAGTGTTCTAAAACCAAATACTGCCCTTAGGGCCAGACTGAAGGGCCTGTGTAGCATTGCATATTCTTTCTGGTGACTGCATAGGGTACACATGTAAGATACTGAGCAACTCTGGAGTTATTAGTTGAAAAATTCTATCATCTTCCTCTGAACTGCATTCAGAGTGTGGATTATTAGGCGAATGGTCACTGTACAATCAGAAAACCAGAAATAATTCTATGAATTGATAAGGATTAATACAGCTGTGTGGATTAAAGGAAATTATGACACAATATAGTCTAAATATCTGATATCCCGAGAACCAGTGTTGTGGGTATTTTGGTGTGGGTCCTCCCCTGCCCAGCTCCCTTCTGCTCCTCTTCTATTCAACCATGGTATTTTAAATCTATCATATTAGAAATTGCATTATAATCAGAACAGTTTTATTTTAAGTATGCAGTTCTCACAGGAACTCTCTGAAACCATGTGAATACTGTAACTTTACTTAAGTTAACTCATGTGAAGCTGTGCAAATATTGACTAATTATTCTTACTAAGTACTAATTTTACAGATGGTTTATGCTATAAAACCTTTGAAATGAGGTAAGGTAAAGCCAAAGCAGTCCTTGGCCACAATGCTATACTTGAAAAGAATCACAGAATAGTTACGGTTGGAAGGAGCCTTCAGATATCATCCAGTCCAACCTCCCTGCCAAGGCAGGGTCAGCTAAGAGCAGGTTACAGAGGAATCTGACCAGGTGTGTTTTGAATGTCTCCAGAGAGGGAGACTTCACAGTATCTTTGGGAAGCTTGTTTCAGTGCTCTGTCAGCCTTAATGTAAAGAGACTTTTCCTCATGTTGAGGTGAAACTTTCTGTGTTTTAGTTTAGGGCCATTGCTCCTTGTCCTGTTGATGGGCACCACTGAAAAGAATCTGACACCATCCTCTTGGCACCCACCTTTAAGATATTTCTATGCATTAGTGAGATCCCTTCTCAGTCTTTTCTCTGGGCCTAAACAGGCCCAGCCCCTGCAGTCTCCCCTCATAAGAGAGAAGCTCCAGATCCAAATCATCTTTGTGACCCTCTGCTGGACCCTCTCCTTGTCTCTCTTGTCCTGAGAAGCCCAGAACTGGACACAGCACTCCAGATGTGGCCTCACCAGGGCCAGGTATGGGTGTAACTCCCTCAGCCTTCTGGTGATGCTCTTCTTGATGCACTTCAGGATATCTTTGGCCCTCCACGAGGGCACTGCCGGCTCATGGACAGCTTGTGAACCACCAGGAGTCTCAGGTCCTTCTCCACAGAGGTGCTCTGTAGGAGCAACCCCTGATGTGTGCTGGCACTTGGGGTTGTTCCTCCCCAGGTGCAGGACCTGACACCTGCCCTTGTTGAACTCACCAAGTCTCTCTCTGCCCAACTCTCCAGCCTATCAAGGTCCCACAGAATGGCAGCAGAACCTTCAGCTGGATCAGCCACTCCCTCAGTTTAGTGGCATCAGAAAACTTTCCTAGGGAACATCCTATCAGCAAACTTGCTGAGGGTACATTCTATCCCTTCATCTGGGTCATTGATAAACAAATTGAACGATACTGGTCCAGCAATGATCCCTGGAGAATGCCACTGGCTGTTGGTCTCCAGGTGGATTCTGGAAATGTCTTTAACAGTTTTTAAATACAGATCATTAATTGAATAATTACACATTTGAGGAGTTCTTTAACATTATATTATTTGTTCAGTTTGTAGAGCATCTGATCAACATTTGATCAACATCTGATGGTCAGATAAATCTGTTTGTTATTGTAACTGTATGTGAACCTCAACATTACTCTGTTTAGAATACATTTTGAAAAATTGTCTGCATGCATTGGAAGATACTTAATAAATACAGGGAAGCAGTAGCCTTTGTAAAGGAAATCCTTTGCAAGACAGAAACATGTATGTACATAGAAATTTCTCAGGCATCAGTTAATCTTTATCTCTTTGTGCTGCTTTTATGTTTCTCTGCCTCAAAATGAATGTCAGCATTTCAGCTGGAAACAAGTCTTTCAGTGTCCTGAAGCGATTAAATTGTTTAAAAGGGAATTTGAGCTATAGTAATAGTTATGGTACCATTTTAATAAAGTAAGTTAAACCTTCAATGGAGAAATCACATAAAAGAAGCAGAGTGCTTCAGCATTGATAATCAAAGCTGTGGAATTGCTTCAAGAAATGAAGAGAATATGCACTGATTGTTCATATCGTGTATGATGAAGGTATTAAATAGCACTACCTCCAGTGAAGATAGGAATATAAGAAGCTGTCTAACAAGGAGGATATTTAATCAGAGCTCAAGCTTTCATTAGCAACAAAAAGAGGGCATATATTTGTGATGTTAGATATAGTGTTAGACTGGAACTTGCAAAACATTATTTTTGGTTGTATTTCTGCTTCTGCTAATGTGTATTTCCTTATTACTGGCCTGTTTTCTTCACCTTTCTAGACTTGATCTTCACTGTTCCTTCTTTTTCCATTTGGTTTTTAAGTTGTTGAATACCTGTTCATGTTCTAGCATATGGTCTCTGTCAATCAGATTCAGTTTTCCTTAGGACAGCTAAATTCTGTTACAGAATATTTTTGGTGTGTTGCCTAATGTAATGCAGGAGTTGGAACCTAGCATGTAAAACAAAGGTTTGCTTGACATACCAGTAGCATGAACTGAAATCAGTGCTATTTATGTAGTAGTAGACTTTGTAATAGTGGTTTGGCTCTTGCGCTATTTTTTTATTATTATTATTATTTTTAATCTTGTAAAGGTTCTTTGCTCTGACAATTAGAACAGTATGCAATCTATGTTAATGAGTCCAGATTAAATAGAAATCAGAAAGTACTATTCTTGCTTTGAGGCAGCTTTTCACTGTGAATTTCAGGAGAACTTTTAACAACTAAAATACTTACAGAAATGTTTTCTTTCTTCTTTATGAGATATATCTGTCATTTTTCACATAAGGGTCATATACAGAACTAACTTCTTATAAAAACAGATTTGTTTGGGTATAGAACAGAATCATTTCTCTGAAACTGAAGAGCTGTATTATTTTGCCTACCGTCGACCTCCATCTCCTTTCTCTTTTAACTTGGGTAATTGGCATTCATACCCATTTTCAGTCCTTATGCAACCTCCTGAAATTTTCTTCACATATTATGATTAACATTACAGCAATCAAGAAACTTGGTATATATTGTGGGTTACTCCAGTGGCATTCTCCTCACGACACTATGAATAGAAGTATTTTTGTTTTGTTATGTTTTTTTCAATAGCTATATTAAAGCGGAGAAGTAGAAATTGTAAACATAATTTAGAAGAATTTAGACATACTGTACTGAGTGTTCAAAACCTGTATTTAGCTTGCTAAATTTTAAAAATAGGCAAAGAGGGAAATGTTAATTTGTAGCAAGTTTTTCAAGCCTGTAATTGTCCCAAACATTGTTCCAAGTAAGTGTATTAAAATGTGCCTATCTCTCTTTTTCAGACAAGAGCAGGTCAGTGTTCTGTATCAGAACATACACATAGCAGAACCAAGATTAATTCAGCCATATGAGCATGTCATTAAAAACTTCATCCAAGAGATAAAACTTCAAAGCTTAGAGATGGAAACTCTGGCCATAGCAGTAAAAAGGTATAGTGAATTATGTTTCTAACTCTGCAGTTTCTTTTTTTCTTTTTTTTTCTTCCTCTTCTCATGCTTCTTTTGATTAAACTACTGAGAGTTAATGCCAAAATATGCAACGCAAAGTATTTCCGTAAACTGAGTTCTGAAGTTAGTTTGTATGCATACCCTTGTGTATAAGTGCATACAGCAGCCTGCAAATGATAAGCTGTTCATACTTTCAGTAAATTCTGGACCAAATTATTACAGACTCTATTGCTAGTTAAATGCCTTAAAACATTTTGACTCCTCTTCCTTGGCTACTGCTTTGAGTTTTATCATACATGTTCACTTTATTTTCATTTTAGATTTTTTTTTTTTTTCTTTATGAGCTTCAAGGAGTGTATTTACCTGTTTTAACTACTTGGCACTGTCAGTCTCACATCGTAACTGCCAAAACCAGATTGGACAGAGATCTCGTTCGTATGTGTGGGTGATGCAAGTTGCTTTTGAAGTCTCTTCATAGGATATCCAGAGGCACCTTTTATCCATAGTAACTTAATTGTAAAAGTGCAGATGTGATGTATTTCATGCTAATCATCAGCTTGCAGCTATTATTTAAAATCTAATTTGCCAGTTATTTTGAATTATCTTCAAATTCCCATTCAGATATTTTGAATTATCTTCAAAATAATTTGGAATTTTGGTTCCCAGCTGCACCATTTTCAAGGTCTGGGAAATGTTAAACTGTTTTCATGTCTGTCTGTCTAATTTGTTTCAGTTGAGGTAGGCAGATGTGTTTCACACAGTATTTCTTTCAAGCCAGAGGGCAATTCCTAAGCAAATATTTTCTTTTGAATTTTAGAGCTCAGGACAAGGCTGCAGTCCAACTCAGTGAGTTAGAGGAAGAGATGGAACTACGGATACAAGCTGCAGAGCATAAAGTTAAAAAGGAAGTGAGTATTTTATATTTACAGAATTTCATAATTACTAAACTCTTAGTGGTCTTAAGTAGGATTGATGGCCATGTGTGGTTTTGATCCCGATGGACTGACTCAAAGCTGCTGTAGGCAGGGCCTGGATAAAAAAAAGGCTACCCATGAGATAAAAAATGAGTTGTCGTAATGCTTTCCTAAAGAGGAATATCTGCTTAGGTGTAATAAACCAAGAAAAAGAAGTCTTTCCCTTATGTGAGAACATGCTGGCCAGGAAGAGTTTCTTTCTGAGATCAATATTGGAAACAGACTGGAGAAAATGATATTTCAGCACTAAAGCATGCAATCTAGTTCTCCTAGTAAAAGAATTTAATGCTTGGATTGTTTGGTCCTGCTTTGTATATATGCCTGGAGTAATGATCTTTCTTTCCTCAATTCTCCTGCAACTACATTTTAGAGAGTGAAGAGAGGGTAACTGTGATAACAGTTTGTGAGGGCCTAGGCCTAGGCCTAGGCCTCTCAAACTTCATGGGAAATTCTCTTTTGATCTGCTCAATTTCAATTGTTGTTTCAACCCACCTGCTGTCTATATGAAAAGGTGTAAAAATCCTCTTCTCTTACCCAGGGAGATATGTTAGAGTCACATGTGACTGCATAATTCAAAGGAGCAAGACCTGCTCCCTGCTTCATTATGAGTTGTTACTACATTTGTGTAACAATAAGCCAAACTTTATATAGGCATAAGAATAACAGTTTGTGGAAGTGTTTTAATGTGGGCATAAGAAATGCATTAATTAAAACATATACTATAGGCACAATGATTGCTCTGTAGGACACAGTGTACTGAACATCTCTATATATTTGCCATGGGTTCTTTCGCCAGAGTATTTGCAGAACCAGAAGCAACAAAGTGCTATCTGCCAGCTTGCTGATTTTAAGTAGTTCATGGTAATTGATATGTGAAGGTCAATGGTATTCTGATAGATATACTTCAAAGAGCTTTTTTTTCCTGTACAAGAGAAAACAGCCCTACCACACCCTAAAAGCCTGTTGTGTTTCTGGAAACAAAATATAATGGCATAAAAATGTTAAAGATATCACCTCTGCCAAAAAAAGAGTATGTTTTAATATCTTTTAACTAGTGGTAATGCAGCTCTTAGTAGAGATAAATTTTCACTTCCAGAGAAGCTAAGTTGTTGATGTTTAGAAAACAAATACATTTCTCTGAAAAATTACTGTTCTCAAAAAATGGTAAATTACTGGAAAAAGCCCTGAATACCCTTATTCACTGCTTTAAAAAGATGACTGAGATGTGTGTGTTACTCTGAGAACATCTACAGTTGTGTACTCGCATTATGCAAAAGTCCATCTTCTATGTATTATCTACATCTAGTCTGTATTCTCAGTCATGGTTTGCATCTAGCCATAGGTATATGAAAGATGGTCTGTTAACTTGTTTCTCACAAGGCTTTTTTGATTTTCACTCTCCAGTGTCCCTTGTAGCTCCTAGCCCCACATACCGCACCTACTAAAACGCCCTGAGAGTAAATGTTAAATTATTTACTTTGTGGGAATGTACTAAGCTGTTAATCTTAATGTCTGTAATCAAGGCTATTGTTTGTCAGAGTGATCTCACTCACGCTACCGGGACACCTGCTTCTGCATGAGCCTATCCTGTATTTTGTTTCTTCAAAGGAAGCAAATAGTTACCAAACATATTTAGGAGTCTATGTAGTTGGCAACAGTAGGGGAATCCACCTTAAATTGATTACTTTGATTATTGTTTTAACACACGAATGTCAGTGTTACCAACAGGAAATTCTTATTCTGAATACTAAGCAAAGTCCATACAGGCCTCTTCCATGTGAAAATTCAACCTGTCTCATTGGTTCCACCTCTTATTGCTGCCTTCTGTTTTCTTGTGTTGTGAGACTGGAGTCCCTGGGGCGTGACTGGAGCAAGTGAAACATACCAGTCTACAGCACACTCTACGCACTATTATTCTTATTGTGGTTGATGCAGCCTCTTTTCAAAATCTATCTGTTTTGATTAAAATAAATTCAGAATGCTGTACTTGGTGTGATACTCAGACTGAGTACTTCATACAGATACTGGTATTTAGACTGTGCACCTGTGCTGGTTTCAAATACAGTGAGAAAATTAAACTCACTACAGTTGCCACTTTTTACCTCCTCTGTTCCTTCCATTAACAAAGGAAACTAGGAGAAATGATGAACTAGAATTTCAGTTTGCTGGAATGCTGCAATAATCGCAACAATATTAATAACAGAGAGTATACAAGGCAATGAGAGTTTTACCCACTAAAGGGCATTCACCTCTGAAGGTTCCTGTGGGCAGTACTTTCTGCAATCTCTAAACACAGGCAAAATGGTGACCATCCTGATGGGCTCCCTGTTCCACAGAGAGGAAAACAAAGGCAGCGTGCCCGGATGCTCCCAGAGCCCAGTCCCCTCCCCCTGGACCTGAAGAAAGGGAAGACAGTGAGAACCCAAAACCTGGAAAGAGAATTTGTCTGAATAAGGAGTTAATGCTTCCAAGATGCTGTTCCCAATGGTGGTGGCAGTAGCAGTGCAGTCTCTCTCTCGCCCTCTCTCTCTCTCTGTCTATCCCAGTGTTCAACAGCTGTGCAGTCCTGATTCCAGCCGACAACATACCCTTGTAAAAGATGGCACTGCTTTCTTTTTCATCCGTGGCATTTTTCTTGCTGAGACCATCCTGGTGATGTGGGTGGTACTGAATAGACAGCACTGACACCACCCCCTTTTCTCTGTTCCTGGGACAGTACCATTTGAAACTAGAGATGCTATTGTCTGATTATCTTTTACTGGCATGGGCCTGTAACGTTCCAACACTTGCAAGCAAAAAAAATTATAAGAAAAGCAGAAGTAAAAAAGTAAGTGACATTGAGAATGTTAAGCACAGGAATCATGGATGAAAAACACTGAAACACTTTGCTTTCATGCCACAATTTTATCTCTATGAGTGTTTCATAAGTGGGCTGCAATTACAGAATCAGAATATATGGATCTTAAGGAAGGGACACATTTGTCTACATGAAAAGTATGTGCTTTCCAAACTGATGAATGAATTTTTAATAAGTATTTAAACCTTGTCTCAACTTCTAATGAGACTGAAAATATTGCAGGAGAAGCAAAAAGCCGAAGAAGCACTAAATGAGCTGAAGCGCCAGTATGACATTGAAGTTGGGGACCTTCAGGTGACAATAAAAAAACTTAAAAAGGTGAGTTGAAGTCTGGTGAGTTTTTTAAGTGTTTTGAGAGATTTTGACCTTATGAAATGCCTCCCTCAAGAGGGATAATCATAATTGTAGGTTTCTAATTTAATATTTATTAGTAAATGGCAGCTGAGGATAATTTTAGGTTATGTTGTCATTCTGTGCATTTGTATTCATGCTGTGTAATTTGTTGAAATACTTAAGAAAGGGAGCAGCAGCTATTACCTAAATTCTGTAGCTTAACAATTTTCTAGGTTATTAACGTTGCAGTTACCTAGTCTTGTATTTGGTCTGTTAGAAATAGTCCAATATATTGCCACTAAGTATTTGTAATTTATACATAAAAATGTAATTAGCAGCCCAGATATAGTAATTTACAGTACTATAGGGCCTTTTAGAACCCATCTGCAATCTGATCTTGTAATTTAATAGCTAATAGTAAACTGAAATCTCAGGAACGATGTTTTGGGATATTTTGTAATTTGGGTTTAATTTTGACCTTGGTTTTTGCTGTAAGTTTTACCAGAATTATAGCAAGCAAAGTGTATATGTTTTTTGGGTTTTGTATTTAATTGCACTTAAAAGAACATTTTTAGAGATGGAAATTTTTCGCAATAAGCGTGAGATCTTTTTGTCCAAGTACTACATAGCTGAGGTGATAATAGTTTTTTTAATATATTTTTAAATTCATGTTTCTATCTTAGTAGCTTGTCTTCTGTGTCACTAGTTACGAGTATCTTATACTCAAAGAGTGCAAAGTGCATATCAATTTTCTAGAAAGCCAGTAATTTTTGAAGTAATGCTAGTCTGCTAGTACATTCAGAAAAAATCTTAGGTTTTAAAAACTTTAGTAACTGTAAAATCTTTTAAGGATTATTTATTGTGATTTACATGGAGTTGCTTTTTTTAATCAGAACAATCAAATACATTAATTGTGCATTTTTTTAATACTTTAAGCTGGAGGAGCAATCCAAATATGTCAGTCACAGGGAAGATGTAGTTGAACTGAAAAAAAGAATACATGATATGTTGCTGGTAAGAGATTATTATCATTAACATATTAATTTAGCTTCATAAAGCTTCATTGCATCTGTCTGCAATACAGATTGTTATACTCATGGGGGTTTGGATTTTGATAGGTGTTTGTTTGTTTGTTTTTTTTTTTTTACATTTAGTACTGGTAATCTAGAAAGTAAACTTTTAAAGTCTTGGGTAAGTGTATGTGGATCTTTAAGCTGAAAAAGTATGTGTTTAAATGTATACACATACTATGTAGGACATTCAGAAATGGTTTGAGATGATGTCCCATTTCTTTGTAACTGAATGGAAAAATGAAAGTTAAGAGATTCTTGCATGTTAATATACTGACTTCTCTGTTGATTTAGCATTCTTTCATATTCTTTCCCTCTCTATGCCCGATTTTATAGTGCTTCATTTTTATTTTATTTGATGATTTTTATTCTATTACTATAATATCTAAACATTTTGTGGAGGTTACTGACAGCTAACATATGTTATCTTCCCTTTTTGAAGGAAAATCAGAGGCTTAAGAAAGACCTCCTAGAAGCACAGACAAATATAGCTTTTCTACAGAGTGAATTAGATACCTTGAAAAGCGAGTATGTAGATCAGTCTTTGAACTCTGAGAGGTAAGTTACTTCTACATGATAATACTTTCACCAGGGAAAAACATGTATTTTCTGATGTAATTACTCTATATGCAGTTGGCAACTGTTATTTTCTAAATTTGCCTTAAAGGGTAGGTACATGTTTGACACTGTGTTCAATGCTATTCACTTTTCTTGTTAGGTTTCTGAAAGACCATGCTTTGGCTCTGATGCAAACTCTCACAATCATTCAAGAATATCCATTGATTTTAGTGGGACTTTATTAGGAGTAAAACACAAGCATTAGGCATTTTTTTTCTTCATGGCTTGCACTCACATGAGTATCTGTATGAATATTAGGGAGAATAGTTTTGGAATCCTTCCATGTCTATCTTAACCATTTGTTTTTCTAAAGTGAATGAAAGCTACTTCTTAGTTACTCTTTTAAAGGAGCATAAAAGGCAGTTTCATTGTGTGGTTATCTTCAGATAATATAAACTATATTTCAAGGGAAAAGGAGTTAGTCCATATGGGTATTTTGTACATGTTTCATTTTCTCATTCACAGCCTTTGTTGAGTTATAATGGCAGAGATTAATGAGACTACAAGTGATCTCTCTTTGCATTAAACTGCTCTCAGCATATTTCAGCATACATGTAAACTCTGCTAAAGGCAATATGGGGAAAATATAAGAATATCCTGTTAAGTATAACTTCAGTTAAGTTTGGTGGTTTTGTTTTTCCATTTTTTGGTTTTTTTTCAGGGATCTAGAAATTATCCGAGAGTATACTGAAGACAGAGATAATCTGGAAAGACAAATTGAAATACTTCAGTAAGTCTTTAGTAATTAGGTTTTTTTATTATCAAACTTTTTCCCAACATATTTGGGATAAGTATTTTTGTATGCAAAAGATGGGGTTGAAATTTGGGAAAAAAGTGCCAAGTGAAAAGACTGAAATTACCTAAATTATCATAGACATTGTTGTTCTTAACTGTCATAAATGTTACTGTGGTATTAAACCTACTGTGGTACTGACCCACTAACACTTCAGTTGGTTTCTTTCCATTTCTTTTCTTAGCGCCACTAACTTTCATTTCTTTATAATAAGCTGAATGCAATTTGAGTCTATGCATGCTATCGTAAAAATTATTGCCTGTCTCTTTTTTCTATTGGCTTTGCTTCTCCTTGTAACTACCTGTCTTATTGTTGTCTGGAAAGTACTAAGAGTGTGCAGTATTTTACAATAGCTACACAAGAAAGGTCACAATTAATCAATTTTTTGTATCTTTATATCTTTATTGAATTTCCTTATCTTAAACAAATTCTTTCTTTCAAGCCAGATGAATTGTATTTGTCTTCAGAATCGCCTCACCAGTATTTAAAGGGTAGTCATTTTGTACAGAAATGGCTGGACTAGTAGTTTTGTTGTGTGGGGTTTGTTTTGTTTTGTTCTTGGTTTTTTTTGTGACCATTCCTACAGTATTTTTTTTCTGCTCAATTGACCAGAGACCATGCTGTACAAGTGAAAATGGGCTTCCTGGGTTGCTGCTGAAGCCTAAAATTCACAGTGATTTTTTCAGATAATTTGTTCGAGTATCTGTCAATGTGTTTCTAGTTTCACGTTACTCTTTAGTGTTTAGCTAAAGAAAAAAAGGGTGTCTTTTAAAAGTATTTTTAAATTTTTTCTTTTTGAGAAGTTACATAGTTTTTCATGTTTTCTTTAATTCTGCAAGTTAAACTGTGTTTTCTTGTTAGATCAGCTAATAGAAAATTACATGACAGCAACGATGGTTTAAGAAGTGCACTTGAAAACAGTTTCAGCAAGTACAACAGATCATTGGTATGTATTTATGATTTTGTTACAGGGTCATGGAAGGTGTAAGAATCAACACAGCAAATTTAAATTGGCACCTCAGTGGGTACTCAGAAAATTGAGTTTTATTCAGTGGACTCACTGTGGGAATATTTCTGTGTAGTTCTGTTAGATTTTACTTATATTTTGTTAAATCATGTAAGTTTTGTTAAAACGTAACTGCTTTCCGAGGTGTTTTGCAAAGTTAACTATTTTTTTAATATGCTGTGATATTTAATGAAGTGAATAAATCAAGTTTCCCTTGCGCTGAAGAGAATGTGTTTGTGTTTTGTATGGGAATGTCCTATCGTTGACAATACGCTTACTCAGAAAACTGCCCTTTTTAGTAGCAAGGTCTTAACCTACCTTGAACTTTTATCCAGGCAAGTCACTGGGAAAATGAATAGCATGGGCTACTGTTAGAGACCTTAGTCAGACCCTTTTGGGCTCTCAGACCTGCATTGCAGTCTCTTACAACAAATGTCACCTGACAGCCTCCAAACTAGAGAAAGAAAGGCTTAAAAGTAAGAAGACACTGTCATTTTGCAGTCCTGTGAAACCTGTTAAAACTCTTAAAACTAATGATTGAGCATCATAAGGAAAGCAGATAACTTTTTTAGAAGGATAGAATAATGAGCCCACAAAGACAATACTGGACAGGAAGGAGGAAAATAGGGGTTAGGTGACTGCCTATTTTCAGTATTCATACCAGTGAATGTGAGTGCTTTTTGCTGATACAAGCTACCGGAGATGCACTACAGAGGCAACAACAGATACCATTTCCTACTGTCATACCTGGAAATATAAAATGAGCATATTACAGAGAAGACAGAAGAAGCTGTTTCCAGTGAACAAATGTATCCAGGCACTGCAGAATGTATAAAATACTTTGTCACAGTCAAGACCTTTCCTTCACTATCTCTCTCAAGAACTAGGAGGTAGCTCTCCTGAAACTATCCCTGCTACTGACAGTTCCTTTTTTTTTTTTTTTAGTTAGCATTCCATGGTCTAAATACGACATTTCACAGCTTAGCATTTTAGAGTCTTCAGGTGTAGTCAGTGAAATCATTCTCTTGGAAATTCTGTTGTCTTTTGTGGTTGAACGTGTTCAGTAAGTTCAGTATAAAGGCAGCAGTGAGGCCTAAATGCTATAGGTAGTAGGCCTTCTCACCCTCAGTAATATATAAACTATGAGGTTTAACTAAATGTTAAATGTAAGTAGCGAAATATATATATATAATATAAAGAAACATGTATTAAATACATCCAGTTTGTAATTTTGATGGTGCACACCTTTTTCTCAACAAATCTGGATACTTCCTCTGCGTTCATCAAAGTTGTAATGCATTTATTATGTATCTGTTGCAGCGGTTAGCAAATACCTCACCAGGAAGTACCATTTCTAGAAGTAGTCCGAAATTTAATGGTGAACATTCTCCTTTGAACCCACGGTATGACAGGTAAGCCAGGCTTGCTTTTGTTAATTCGAAAATGACTTGTTTTAGAAGAGCAGATGTTAAGTTAGAGACAGTAGTTCTGTCTGATTTAGAAGACATGTGTGACCATAGCATATGATCCAAAATATACTGAAGTCAATAGAAATCTTAATTACTTCAGAAAGCTCAGGATAACCCTCTTTAGTTGAAGCCATAAACTTATGGAGAGTTCAGACAGCCTCTTGTCTGGTCTTGGCCTCTTTTTATTCTAATTTGATTCTCAGTCTCTTTGTCTCTAAGAAGCTGTAAAACTCTCTTGAGGGCCTTTGTTAGTACTTGAGAAATAAAACATTTTTGGCTTTGCGTTCAGCTTGTGTGCCTTTTTCCCATGTAATAATTACTAAAAATGTGAGCCTGATTCTTCAAAAGAATAAACCACCTCATCTCATACTGACATGTGAGAGTAGTGAATGCACTTGGATATTAGTGGGATAAGAGTACAAAACCAGTAAGATACCTAAATGCAATTAGTTGGTCAGAGGTATTTATTTTTGTACTTACTGGATACAGATCATTGATCAGAATTTCCTCTCATCATATCAGAGACTCAGTGAAGACAGTGGGTATTGGAGGCAGCCCAAAGGGCTGTCATGTTATGCTGTCACACTTGGTTTTTTAAACAGTTAGATCCATCAGCAAAAATGTGTGGCCTTGCTCAATTGATAGATTATTTTGTTTTCTTTTTTCTTTTAGTGGTATTCCAAACCAGAGAGAGATCTCTAATAGAGATCTTAGGAATTAGTCTGTGTTTTACATTTTACTAGAAAGAAAAGTATCTTGGGTAGGAACGAAATTGACTTCTACTTCATGTTTATAATATCCCCATTCATTCAGTAGTGTCATTCTTACTCTGTTGTCTCCATGTGAGGTGTGTTTCCTGGCTGTAAAGTTTTGGTTGTCACATGCTGTTTTCGTTTTCAGAATGCACATAAGCCCAATTCCCTAATGCTGGACTCTGCAAAGTTTTGGAGGCATCCACTCTAAGTTGTGTATTACATTCAGTAATTTTCTGAGGGAGTAACTAAAACCTCTGTAGAGGTTTGGTAATATTGTTCTCTATGAATATTTATTAGTACCTGCCACAGTGGTACAATCCTTGCATTTCCACAAAAGTGAGAATTACAAGCTACTTTAGAAGAAAGTTTATGTGGTCGGAATAAAGCTTAATCATAACATTTGTGACTTGATAGTATCAAAAGACAGAAGGAGATGTGAATGTCCTAAAACTTTGGGAAAATTCTGTTTTCAGTACTTTGTCTCCTGACATCAGATCAGCATTAAGAGGTATTGGTTTACATACTACCACATTTTAAGGAATTTGTTGTAAAAGGTATGAGTTTTATATTTTATCTGTAGGATTCATCTTGGTCTAACCTGCTTTAAGCGTATATGAAATTCCCGGCATTGAATTCAGTGAAGTTGAAAATTGCCTACTAAAAAGCTTTATTTCAGGGAATGCCTGACAAGCTTAACTTTGTTATAGCATGCACTCTTCCTCAGTATTTCAATGATTTGATGTAGGCTAGTAAATGCATGAATACAAAGACCATGTACGCTTTGATATCCTACAGCAAAGATCACATGTGTTCTTGTGATTATTCATTAGCCTGAAGGGCTGTAAATTAAATTATTCTGAATGTTACTGCATGGGACAATGATGCACTGTCACCCCATTTGGCCAGTTGCAGGGAGGAATTCGACTCAGTAACGACTTCCTAATTTGGTGATTTTCCCCAGTGTACTCTCCTGTGCTCTGGCATCACAGACGCACCCCTCTGGGAGCAAGCTGTTATTACAAGGATTGATAATAACATTGACTGGTTTAGCAGTTCAGTGCGTCATGTCCATTCCCATCAGGGCTAAGCCAGACCCTCTCTTCTCTGCTATGACTTGAAAACCTTTACTGTCTCACTTTAGTTGGTGCCTGTCCCTGTCTTGCTGAAGAACCATGATAATGATTGTAGCTATTGTAACCTTTTTAAAAAGATTGGTATTGTTAAGATTCATTCTATTAATCTTCCTTTTCTGTGGTTTTATTTACATAAATAAAACCTTCTTTTTTTTCTGTAAGCTGTCATTACAGCATTCATTAAAATATTTTTATATATTTAAGTATACAGCATGAAAAAAACCAAAAAAACTTTGGAAGGAAGGTTAAGGGAAAAGAGAAGAATTCTGTATAAAGGTTTGTTTTGTATAGCCTACCAAACTGTAAGAATTTTTTTCAGTGACTTCTTCCACCATCTCCTGAACTTGGCTACTCCCTCTTCTACATTTATAGCTGTTTCTTATTGGCATGTGTGCCTCTGTGAGCAAATGCATTCATTTAAATGACATACAGTATGTCAAGGTCATTTTATGTCTTAGAATAGGCCAAAATTAGCTAATATGTAGTACGTATTTTTATTTTTCTGATTTCTTCATAGTACCTCACTTTCTGAATGTTTTTTTTTAGATACACTTTTTAAAATTAACAAATAGTCATCATTACTGAGATTTGGAAAGCAATCATCAGTAACATAGATTAAATAAATTTAATCAGAGCTTCCCAAGATATATGATTGAGAAAGAGAAGTTCTTTATAAAAAGGCAAGATAAGGATTGACATACACCTTAAACTTAACATTAGCATTTCTAAGAATTGACTGTTCCAGAAGGGCTCAGTTTTTGTTGGGAAGAGCAATTATTTATTATTGGAATTTATTATATGGAATAATTTGTTTTTTCCCCCTCCAATATTTTCTTATTAGGTCGTCTCATTCGTCTTGTGTCGATGAAGATTATGATTCTTTGGCCCTTTGTGATCCGATGCAAAGGATAAACTGTGAAGTTGATAGCTTACCTGAGAGCTGTTTTGACAGCGGCTTGTCTACCCTGAGAGATTCAAATGAGTATGATTCCGAAGTGGAATATAGGCATCAAAGGATTTTTCAAAGGTCACAGTGTATGCAAGAAGGCTTTGGTGGTGATGCTTCTGATACAGATGTAAGTGTCAGATTTAATCCTTCTCTGAGAAAGACCTTTGATTGGAGACAAAATTAGCTTCCTGTTTTTAAAATAAAATTTATCTTTGTCCACAGGCCAGTTAAAAGTAAATATGTGGGTCATGCACAATTAAATTAATAAGTGAAAACTTTTTGGAGAATGTAAAAATAGTTCTCTTTTTGTTTTTACATTTTTTGATAAATTTTTGAGCTAAGAACTTAATTTTTGAAGTTTGTGTGGTAAGCTCCTTTCCACATACAGTGTATTTTCTAATGATAAAAAAACAGATAGAAGTAAAATATTTTTCCATTCACTTCCTCTTACTGTGCTGTGGCAGTAGAGAAAAAAGCATGTATGAGATAGAATACTGGTAGTGCACACATGGACTTACAGGCTAAGTCTGGGAGAATTAAAAAATCTAAGGTGTTACTGTGTCCATTTTATTGTTAGTAAGATTGAAAGACTTACTGAGAACTACATAGCAAAAATATATCAAGCACAGTAGAATATGTTGTGGTTTTTTTTTTTTTTAAAGTAAATAATTTGCTGTGCATTTAGTAGACATCCATCTCTGTGGATATTTGCTATGAATAATGTTGATTGCAGTTGTTAATTTACCTTGAGTAGTAGTAGCATAGAGAGAAATGTCTTTGGGGAAGATGTTTGCAAAATAAGCTTTGAAATAAAGTATTGTCACAATTGTTTATTGTTACTGTATTTTAAGCTGAAGTTTTCATGTAGAAATCCATTTGCTGTATTTGAATACTGAAAGAATGGATGCTGAACAATGAAAATGTTAAAAGACAAAATGTAATTATAGTAAGCAGCAAAAATTAATGAGAACAGAACAATCACAGTATTTTGATTAGAATTGCACAGGTGTATCTGGTCATTTATTTCTGTTTAATCCAAACTGTTAAAATGTTTTAATTAGTCTTAGATGTGCCTTTCCAAAAAAGCACACTTTTCTCACCAGAGAACTAACTCGTACTTTCAGGTTCCAGAGATCAGGGATGAAGAAGCATACAGTCCTGCTAACAGCGCTGCAGTTTTAGACTGGAAGCCCTCACGACCAGTAAGTCGGAGCAGCTCAGTTGCTTCAGTGAGGAAACACATATCTGCTCTCACCCCTCAGGTAACCAGTATTCAGGGGGAAAATGGAAAATAATGGTAATTGATAGAGGTGGGTTTTTTAAAAGAGTTGTTATAGAGGGTTTCTTTTTATTTTCAGTCAGATTCAACTGAATTCACTCCAAAATACCCCAGTTCAGAGAAGGCTTACAAGATTGTTCTTGCTGGAGATGCAGCAGTGGGAAAATCCAGTTTTCTTATGAGGCTTTGCAAGAATGAATTTCGAGGCAATACCAGTGCAACTCTGGGTATGATTGGTGTTCTTCTTAAAGTATTGAAATTAATTTCATTATTATTTTGGAGTGAAGTGGCAGTTAAGCTTGCCTTTGTGATTGCTTGCTAGGGGTTCCTGGATATACACACGCATTTTCTTATGCAAGTTGTGAGATCTAATCGAGTACAAAGGCTTAGTAATAACATCTGTTTGTAGTGGACAATAAGGTACTGGTCTAATTTAGTTTCTCTTTACGAAGCCTTTTTCTGAAAAACACAAAGCACCAGGGAAGGAATGTCAGTGTAAGAACTTTCAGTGCGTGTATGAACTTTTCTGTATTTTTCATTGCATTCTTGTTTTCTCAACACTTCCCTCTTTTCCTTTTGTGTTTTGTACTATCCTTTGAAGTCTTTCCTACTATTTTTCCTGTTGTGATTGCTTCAAAGTGTTATTGAAACTTTGGTTTAAATACAGCTAGAAAGATTTCTGACTTCTGACTGAATTCTTGTGTCTACTAGTATAGTTTTCAGGTAACAAACTTCAGTCTTCGGAATGGTTAAGACTTAATTTTGTCTTCCAATCAAATGATACTTATATGTGTGTTTTATTGCCTCTTGTCAGGATTTTTGTTCTATTTTATCTTTTTCTTCCTTGGTATGTGAAAATCAAGTGTTTTGTAAAACATTTTTACTTCTTTGATAGAACTATTTAGCCAAATAAAGTTGCAAGAGATCTTATTTGTTGTTCAGAATGCAATTTGAATCAATTCTTCTGGGAAAAGACAAATACATTCAGGGGTTTATTGCAGTTCAGAAGTATGTGCATGACTGACTGAAATCTCATAACCTATTAAAAGAGATGAATTTTGGGAAAACTGTTGTATATAGCCCCTATCTTTTAGTTTTCTGTGTTTTCTCTAAGATTATCAATGGGGTTTTTTAGACTATACACATTTTTTTTCCCAGGTGTGGATTTTCAAATTAAAAGACTAATTGTTGATGGAGAACCTACAGTGCTACAGTTGTGGGACACAGCTGGGCAGGAGAGGTTAGTGATCCTCTGCACTCTACCTAATTTGAATTCTTTTGTTTGTAAAAGTAATTTGCCTTTTTTCATCTAGATAAAAAAAAACCCCGTTAATTGTATGGTCCATATATAAATATCTGTAAATAGATGCAGTTTTTCTCTGCTGAGGCCTCAAGACAGGTGGATTGTTTTTGTGTTAGCTTCGGTGATGCTTGAGGTGATCTTTTCTCGCCATAGAGAGGAATAGTTAAGGTTAACCACAGGATTAATTAATTAAATCTGAGTGTCTCCCCTTGGTAATTCTGAGCAATGGAATAGGTGCACATGGTTTCTTCTGTTTTTTTGATAAATTTAGCTTTCTTTGTTCTTATACCGCTGTATTTTTAAGCAGGCTTTTTCTTAGAGATTCCCTTCCCTTCCTCCCCATTTCTTATTCTTTCCTTGAAAATTCTCATCCTGATTTGCATTGTATTTAGGATATAAAAACTTCTTTCCAAAGACTTAGGAATTTTGCCAAAAATATATTTGCATATTGTTGAATTTTTATTCAAGTTTCTTCATGATTGTGAAAATCTTCCTCAAAATCCTATGATGTCTTTACTTGAGAGCCATTACTTCTTTACTGACATCTTTTAACCCTTGTTAGGAGGTTAATCTAGTGCTATGGAAGTTAATTTAATATGTTCATTGACCAAGATTTGTTTTGGGCTGTATGTAGGTAGAGATCCAATCAGTTTTCTCTCATGTAATAAATTTGTGAAGAATATTTTAATACCCTGTGTAAATACCTACTTACTATAGGTAACTAGGTTGGTTGAGTAGATTGTATAAAGTTGGTGACAATGATGATTGTAATTGATCATGAAGCCCGGGAATAGTTTTTCTGGATTTCTGTCTTTTTCAAAGGAGGTAAAGTGAGCCCATCGATTTAGGAAGTTAGGTGGATAAGTAGAATCATAGAACTGTTGAGGCTGGAAAAGACCTCCAAGCTCATGGAGGGGGTCCAACTGTTAACCTAGTACTGCTGTGTTCACCACTAAAACATGACCCTGACGCCACATCTATGCGTGCCTGTTGAACGCTTCCAAAACGATTCTGCCACTTCCCTGAACAACTCTTCCCAATGCCTGCCTACCCTTTCAGAGAAGAAATTTTTCCTATTACCTAATCTAAACCTCCCCGGCACAATTTGAGACTAGATTATCTGTAATAAATACACTGTAGATTGTTTTGATATACAAAATTTTGATTGTTGTTTAGGACAGATTCCTTTTGATCCTTAAGGAGCATTTGTAGAACTGCATCAGCAGTTTTCAAGAATACATTGTATTATATGGAGAGAATTTTTCTCAGTAGTGAAATTAAATAATGCTGTGTTCTTAATGATGTTAAACTGAACTATTATTTGATAACGTGGCCTTATACAAATAGTTTCTTTTTTCCTGAAAGATTTCGAAGTATTGCTAAATCATACTTCAGAAGAGCAGATGGTGTCTTGCTACTATATGATGTAACATGTGAAAAAAGCTTTATTAATGTGAGAGAATGGTTGGATATGATTGAGGTAAGACCCTTACATATATACAACTTACAAGTTATGTTTCACTGCATTCTAAGCCTTATTATTTATAAAATTAAGTTAGATGTAAATTATAATTATTCAGACTAGAAGCTTTCATAGAAATAAAAGCTACATGGAAGTCCTAAATATGTTCTGACATACTCAGTTAGAATTCAATCTGATACATCTTTTTGTATTAAGGGATGTTGATGACACTCTTCTGTTCACTTCCTTTTGAAATGAATGTGACAGCACATTTCTGATACCTTCTTGTATCTTGAATATTCCTTGGAGACTTTGCATTGTAAACCAATGTATTGGATTTTGAAAATTAGCTATAGCTCAAGTGAAATTTTCAGTATTTCTACTTTGTTTTTTATTTGAATATGCATTTGTATTTAGTGCAAGGATTTTTTTCTCTTATGCTGAGGATGCTTAATAGGAGGGAAAACGGCAAACAAAATACTTAGTTCATCCTCTGTGAAAGCATTTTCTTTTAATCATGGTATAGGGGTTGGTTACTTTTGCCTTAGTAATTTTGTCATTACAGCATTTGGATGCAGTAATGCATTCCATTAGATGAACTTAACACATTAATTCCTTTTTGGGAAACAATTCTTAAGGGAATGGAATCCCATCTTTGCAGGCTGATAGTTAAGCTGACTGCTTACATTATGAGCGGTTTATAAAAAGTTCCCAGCGTAGCTTTCATAATTTATCAATTTTTTCTACTAATGTGCAAGACTTTGTGGAAAGGAAATTGCTATGACATGATGATGTTAGCCACTTTGTATTCTGAGTGTTCTAGCACCAAGGAAATACAATTTTCTTTACAGGAAGCAACTCATGAGAATATTCCAATTATGATGGTGGGAAACAAGGCTGATCTCCGTCAAGATGTTATAGAGCAAGGGCAAAAGTGTGTGCCTATAAACTATGGAGAAAAGCTGGCTATGGTAATGTCCAAGTGTACCTCATTAGTATAAAATGGTCTTAGGAATTTTAATTTGAAAACCATGTGAGAAACTAGTAAACAAAAGTAATTTTCTGCTCATTTGTCTGAGTCAAGTAATGAGGATCCATGGATACTTTGCATTAAAGTATCGTGTTTTGATGGTGTTTGCTGCGTTAAATCACATCTCGGTGTCTACTGAGCAGAACTGCATTATTGGCTATTAAGGACTTCTCAGTCTTTTTCGTAAAAAAAGTGGATGGAGAGGACTGAGTTTTTTTGCTGCCAAACAGAAGTTGCCAGTTCAAATATGACACACACTATTGACCAGTTTGTGTCTGTCCAGACTTTGTCTGGAGTATTTTCGTCTTCAAGACTCTTGGATTCTGCCACACATGCAGAAAGAAAAAAGGAATTCTCTGGTATAAACAGATAAGTATGGACAAGGGTTTTTTGCATGTATTTATATGGGATAAAAGAGATGCACAAATCCTGTATTTTGTAGAATAATAGGAAGGGTCTTAAGGGTCTTGAATGTCTGAGTGCTTACACAATTGTTTGATTATACTGGGGCAGATAGCATGTCTGTTACTTATGGAATGATGTTTTTTGGTTAACCAACAATAACCAGATGCTGTAGTTATAGTGGCTAACAAGTTAGATTAAGTAACCTGTCCTGGCAAATTTCTTACTATTTTGTGGTCTTGTGCACAAGAAGATTGAGTTTGGGCATTAAGCTTATTATATGGCTTTTACACAGTTTATTAATTCAGAATATATTGATCATAAACCAGAAATAATTAAAAAACAATTGCTGTTTTATTTCATGGTACTAAAAAGAAAGTGTTGGACAATGCAAAGCACTAGAAAAAATCCTGTTCATTTAAATGTACTGTCATTCTTTGTGTCATTCAGGAAACAATTTGGAATTAAATGTTCCTATTCTCATGGGAACCATCTCAGATCTGTTAGCTTAACATTTTATTTTTACTCACAGACTTATAATGCACTATTCTGTGAAACAAGTGCTAAAGATGGTTCTAATATTGTAGAAGCAGTTCTTCATCTTGCTCGGTAAGTAACTGTGTTTCTATTTCACCTAAACACATCTGAGTATATTTTATAAAAAGGACATGGTATGTGAATGTACGTAAAAAGATACATACAGTTTTAAAATGGTTCCATTGTTAAAAAAGTTTTAAAAGAATACTCTGTAAAATCACTGTAGATCAGAGCGAGGTGGGATATACTCTCAGTTTAATGAAGTAGCATTTTTGCTTGAAAGTGTTACAGAGCTCTCTCAATAATTAATATTTAAACCAGGACTCAGTTACAAGAGCCCTCAATTTTAAGACCCATTTGCTGAATGAATTGTAATTTTAATTGTACATGGATTCATTTTCTCAACTCTTTCATAATTTATTTTGAAATGTAATAATTCAACGTGTAATTATTTTTTAATTATTTCACAAATATTAATATGTATTCAGTTTTATTACTGACCATTCTAATTACACATATTTTCTTTGACGTTCCCTTCTCTAAATTATTTACAAGACAGAAATTCTGTTTATGTTCATTTAGCACCCTGGTCTTTCTATGATGGTTTGTGAGCCACATATTACAATTTTACTACCTTTTCAGACCATTTTTGGTTGAAGTGTAATTTTGAAAGGCTAGTAGTCTGTAATCCATAATTGGTCATATGTGCACAGCTTTTAAGTTTGCATTTCCAAAAAACATCTAACAGCATGCATTTTTTTCTATGAAAGTAAATTTATACTTTATACTGAAGTTATTTGGTTTTATACTTAGAGCTATGAGCATACTCTTTTTCTGTAGTAAAATAAAGAAGCAAATAAGAAAGACTTCTCAAAAGAAAATGGAAGATAAATCAGAACATGGGAGAGTTATTAGATACTAAAAAAAAAAAATTATCTCTATGAATTGCATAAAAACATCAGTATAATTCCCAAAATTGAAAGAGAGACATGTTGATTCTGTGCTAATTTACATTGTTTTTGCCATACAATAGATGATGATGAACTCTGCAATATATACTGAGAAAAAATAAAAGAGTGAACCTGAATAGAAATATGTTAATTGAGCACTGTTTGTTTGTTTGTTTTGTTATTTTTACAGTGAGGTGCGAAAACGAAGTGATAATCAAGATGATACAAGATCAGTAACCAGCCTTGCTGGAACACCTGTCCAAAAGTTGGCACTCACGAAAAACTGTTGCAATGTTTAAATGACAGATAATTTTCCTTAATTGAATAACGTGTATATTTTAAGAAAACCAAGCCAACAACCAAACTGAAATATTTCAGTAGTGTTTTTATTATGGATTTATACATTTGTATATTTAGAAGCTACATATAATGTTCAAAATCCAGACTCTACTTTCTACTTACTTAAATTTGAGAAATTGCTTCACCCCATAGACTCTGGTTCCACTTTTCTTAAGTAATATAATTCAGTGCAATGATCTCAGAATCAATGCTACAGTAGTCACTGCGTACAATATTGTAATATATATTATTGTCTCTACTTGCATGTTTCTTTATGGCATCAGTATTTCTTATATACAGAACTTATTAATATCCAATATCGCTCACAGGTAAAGAAAAAATTTAATCTCTTTTTGATCATGTTTGCTTATCTACTTTTTGACAGCCTTAAGTATATGTTGATTAAACATTTCTTAAGAAAACTCCAAACCATTAAGGGTTGCCTAGGTTCAAGTAATCCCTAAGTTTAGGGGAACCAGAATGGTCTTTGTTAGGAGAAGACAGTGGCAGGTGCATGGTGTTCTGTTGTAATTCCTCAAAAGTTGTCTATTTAGAATGCATTTTATTTTGAGTGTTGGGGTGTGACTAAGAACTGAGAAGTAGACTTTACATCTGATCCTACACAGCTCAGAGGTAAAAGAAACATTTATCTGGACTGTTACAGTTCAAAATTCCAGAGAGATTGTAACACCTGTGATATGCAGGATTGCTGAAATTAGTTATGATCCAGTATCTATCTGCCTATTTAGGCTAGATCATTATTGCTACTACAGAGTGATATGAGTTGTAATTTTTTCCTTGTTTTTTTCAAATATCTTCAGTCAGTAATTGAAGGATTGTAATAGTACATAGGAGTCTGATTTAATAGATCTTTTTAATGCATTTTTTATCAGTTTTAAATCTGCAGGTGAAAGAATTGCTGCACATGCAAAAGCATTTATATAAATTTTTCATTAAAAGAGAACCCTGAATGAACAGCAATCACCTTAATGAGAGTTCCTTCACCTGATTTTAGAAAAGTTCTGAGAAACTTACCAGGCAGCTTTAGGTATCAACATCTCTAAACACTGAGTTATCATTGAATAAAATAGTTCCCAGGAGTTCCATAATGTAGTAAAAAACTATGGGCATTTATACAGTTAGCGGTCAAAATCCAGTTATTCTTAACTCCACTGATTTTGAATAAAATAGGGTAGGACCTCTTCAGAGCAAGCAAACTGTTGTCTCCTCTGTTTCCATTAGTAAAGCAGCTCCAGGCTGAAGCCTAGTTCAGTAAATCAAACTTGGATAAAGTTGTATCACCTGATGGAAAACCCATATGACTAGCAGCTGTTTCCTAAGCACTTTATCAGCACTGTGTGTGAACATTGTATGGCCTGTACTGTGTTATATCTTGTAAAAAATGTGGGGGTCTGAGAAACAGGATGGTTCACAATTTACAAATTTTCAACTAGGAAAAGTGTAAGTTTTAGGCATCCCTTCAAACCCGTAATCAGAGCAGCTAATCCTGGGTTAATTATCAGAAAACTTCTTAACAAGAGATAGAAATCAAATGCCAGAATGAGTAAGACATTTTATTTCACTGTATAATGGTTCAGCCTTAGAAGACAAAATATACTTGGTGAGAGTTTTTTAAGCACTGAGACATTCTTCCCATGCTGCTACCTAATTTCATGCAGGCCATTTCAAGGTTATAGCATCTTCCCACACAGCAGTACAGGAGGCCTCAATGTTGTTCTGAGACTTATCTGAAGCAAGTGCCAGAGAATGCAGGACATTCAGGTGTATCAGGAATATGCCTAATCACATACATACTGTTTGCTGTTAACCCTATATTATTAAAAGAAAAAAAAAAATACAGTTTCAGTTAGCTTCTTTGAGGAGAAAAGACAAATTTAACTGACTGCATTGGTGAGGGCCTCTTCTGTGTTCTTTGTGCGAACCCTTCCCTCTGTCAATATGAGTGAAATAGAAGTAAAATTAATTTAGGATGTGTTTGCAGTAGGGAGAAAAAGATGATACAGTGTGCTTAGTTTGTGAAGCGTGGGCTTTCAACATGTAGGCATTTGCATTTTCTCAGGATAAGATCATGGTTATAAGCTTTTACATTCCACAATGTTTCTCCTTCAGTGGTGTTGATTTAGAAAGCCTGGACTGGGGATCAGTGTTCTATGTATGTGTCCTGAGCTACTGTGTTTGACCATCTCTGTGGTCTTGGCCTGCAGTAAATGAGGTGCAATGTTTGCTTAAACATTATTGACACACATGCATGGGCAAAGTGTTTTGGCTGGATACAGAGAATCACATAAAGTGATATGAAAGAAGGATTTCTGTAAGTGGTTTTGTCCAACCTTCAAAGGACCCAAGCAGAGATGGGTCTTTGCCAGCCCTAGATTTGGGTGTCTGTGGGTTTGGGTAGCCAACCTGTGAAAATGCCCCAATAGAGAGGTATTACCACCATTCTTGGCAATATGTTCTCATACTTGTCCTCTTCTGGATAAAGATTTCTCTTTATGTCCAACTTCGGTTCCCCAAATGACTACAAATTTATACGTTTTCCCACATGATGTCATCTCCTGCTACTAGCAAGAATTTGACTACAATCTTGGTGACTTCCCTTTCAGTATCTTTAGATCTCCTTTGGCCTTCTCTCCACCAGTGTAACAACATCAGAAGTATCTCTTGCAAGGTATCTCTGGGTTCCCCGTCCCAGGATTAGCCACATGTTTGCATTAGATATGAAAGTAATTGCTTTCATATCTAATACTTTTATCATACAGAGGTTGCCATGTGAATATCCATGTTTGTAGAGAGGCTGGTTTAAAGGTGTGAGTTCAAGGACCTTCCTTCACATGTTTTTTCTTCTCTGCAAGGCTGCTGATGTTTTGGGTTTGACTTTTGTTTTTCATTTGTTTTAATAACCAAAACCTATCTTATGTTATTTAGCTAAATTATGTAGCCTGAATGAATCAATTTATTAAGTTCTGTAGTTTTTTTGTGTCATGTAAGCAACTTTAATTTGAAACAGTGTTGTTTTCTAAATAAGATTCAGGGTTGAAGGCTGTTAGCTGTTAACAAACTTTTACCTTGGAGTAAATTTATGATCAACGTCTAGATGACTGAAAAAGCACTATTAAATGGGGATATAGCTATAGCTCAGTTGGAACTCATTTTAGGAATGCTATGATGGTCAGCTCCATTGTGTCTTGAATGTTCACATAATACCATGTTGAATTCATGTTAAAGCAAAAGAACTTGGAAAAATACTTAAATCTAGAATGCATAATTTTTTCTGTTGTTTTACTTAAAAGGTTACCTTGTCTTCAACCTAAAAGGTAAAATGGCAAACATGAGCTTTATGCTTTGACATGGTTGCACTATTGTCCTTTGAATGTTTTTATGGTTTTGTTTAGTACATAAGAAATATTCATTTAATCGCACAACTTTATTTTTTTAGTTAGTAGAAGTGTTCCCTTAATATATGTATTTATTTGAAAAGGAAAGGTCTTCTATGTTTTTCCTCATGATCTGTAAATAAATTATTTTTATTCAGTTGATATGGAAAAAAATATTTTATCCTGTATTTTTGACCCTTTTTAATTGTAATTTATTACACATTTCTGAGGTAATAATTTCTGTGACACGCTCCAAAAATGTTTTGATCACGTAACTTTTTGTAAGCACTTTGTGCCTGTTTAGCATCTATTAATGGCTTCACAAGACAAACTGCAGCTTCTAAGTTCTGTTATGGCCTTACACGGCTTAAGTATTTTTCTGTGTAACTACTTTTGTATTGACTAGAAAATCTTCTTCTAGGGAAAAAAATTTACAGTTATAAATCTGCATAAGATGCTAAAATGTAGTTTAAAGAAAATATCTATAGGCCACTCCTTCAAGTAACATCGTTTATCTGTGCATACATGCAGATCTCCAAATAAAGTAATCAGTTCTGTGCTAGTGCAGGCAATCCACATATCCTTTTAAATAGGTTCTCTGGTTTTTCCCCTACCCACTGCTATACCGCAGTGGTAGGGGGTAGCATTTTAGGTAAAAATACTGCAGTCAATGATCCCCAGTTCATAAACCAAAGGGAGAAATATATTCATGTAGTCATGGTACTTCATTATATTATAAAGAAACTTATGTTCAAGATGTTTCTAGATGTGTTAGATAATTATAAAACTGGACCAATATCTCATGTACAGTTCCAGTGGCCTTTACCACTACCTCTGCCAGACTTGATACAGAGTGTAATTCTCTCTAGCCCTGTCTGGGCTACTTACGGATTAAAGAAGTTTTTTAGTTATTTTATTATTTATCTTCCTCTGTATTACTATCAGTCCTGATCCTTTCTTGTTGGTATACTTAGGATTTGTAGTATCAATATTTGTTATTATCAATTTTTTTAAGCTAGCTCTTATTTTGAGAAAACTTCCTGTAAAAGAAAACCTGACTCAATATATAAGGTGTTACTGAGTTTATACAAAGAAGTAGTTTCTCTACAATTCTGCTCCATAAGATACGGCTTCAGATAGCTGGACTACTAGGAAATTGGTAATTAAATGGCTGAGTAACAAATAAAACCAAACTGTGGAGGTTTCCCACTGAATATAAAAGGGAGTATGTAAAATATAAGTGTATTTTTATACTAGTATGAGAAAGAAATTGTGCCTATTGTGTGTTCATCTTTCAATAAAAGTCTCTATATTCTATAAAGAGGGTTCTAAATTGTGAAAAGTTTTTAAAAATTTTAGACTGTTTACAAGTAAAACTGGATTTAGTGCATCTTGTTCCTCCTTAAAACAACTGATCACTTCATTTACTGTGTTTATTTATCTATGTTTAAAACTGACACCTTTCCTGTATTACAAATTGCTGTATAGTAAAATATGCTTTAATAGCCGTTTTTCTTCAGTGTATTTTCTTTTCGTCAGTACTTAACGAACAGCAGTTCAGCATAACATCTGTGACCTGTCAGCTTAGTGTTGTTACGGTTCACCAACTTCTGCAGCCAGTTGGATGCAAGAGTGATGCAACCAGTCACTGGTATCTGGCTGTCTCCAAATTTTTAGACTCAATGAACAGTACTCAGCTTTGAGCTGAGACATGTCCCTCACTGTGATTATCAAATAAATTTTGCAGTACTTCCTTGTAGAGATGCTTTAGCTGTGCTGTCTCTAACTACTAAGATGTGATATTGGTAAAGTAAGAAAGAAGAAAAGAAAAGTAGCCCAAAATAACCAGCCTCTTGCAAATATACATAATATAGGGCTCTAGGCATCAAGCAAAATTACTTATATCAAAGTACATATATCAAAGACAAAAAGTGCCCCAAAATAAAAATTAAAAGCTGAATTAGGTAAAATTGGCCAATTTAAATGTTAACATGGAATCACAGAATCATGTAAGTTAGTAAAGACTTCCAAGATAGAGTCCCTTGTGTAAGACCAAGTCCTGTTCTAAGCTCACACCACTAGTGATTGGGTCTGGAGCTAGAGCATGAATGTATGCTGCTTTCTGAAGCAGAGCAGTAAGCCCTGGAAGGATGGGATGGGGGTGAGGAGAGTGTCACTGTCAAAATCCCATTTTCAAAACCATATTTCCTTTCTTTTAGAACACAAAGATAGTAAGATATCAAATTTAATTTTCATGTCATTTTCCTCTTAAGGTATTTTCTGCTTTTATTTTTGTAGCCTATTCTTCACCAGCCACAAAAGCAGTAAGAATTAAAATATGATTTTACTTTCTTTAATACTTGCACAAATGAAAAATTGTTGAAATTGAAACATCTAGCAATATTTAACACCTGATGTTATCAACATGTAATCAGAAACAATTTTTATAATCTTACACTGGGGGCTATATCTTCTTGCTGATATAACCAGCAGGGAATTCTTGTTCACAAGCTAGCGGTGTGATCCAAGGAAAATTTTGTTGTGCAGCAACAAAGGCTGTTCTTACTGCAACAAAAAATACACACCTGATAGTTTTCTAGTTAAACTATTATGTTACTTTTATTCTAATAATCACAGATTTGTTTAGAACATGCTATTGTTTCAATTTTGAAGAAGGCATTAAAAAAAAAAAAAAGACAATCAAGGATGTAGTCCTTAAAATAGTGGAAAAAATACTCCATGCATTGCTTATTTTTCTTGCTCCCCAGAACCAAATGAGACTTGTACAAGGACAAAAATTTGAAGTATTTTCACCAGAATAAAAGACCAATGACAAAATGTACAATACAGGAAAAAAACCCAGGGACTATATTTAGTACACCATACTGACTGCCTCATATTTGTTTTTCCTGAAAGTAGCTTTCCACTTCAGTCTGTATCCATTCCTGTGGCGTGCTTCCTTTTTGTAGCTTTTAGGGAATTGTTCTTTATGTGTCACAAACATATTTTTAGAGAGAGAACTGTAGTTGGAGAAAATCTTCAGGCATTTTGCAGTAAATTTATCTAAGTTCTCTTTATCAGTTGAATAAGTCAAAGTGCCCGAGATTTGCAATGGTTCCACAAAACAAACTCACTTAACATTTATATACTGAATAGATGCACATTCTAAGATAAAATAGAAAGCAAATTAACTGTGAAAGATGTCAAACTAAAACCAGGTCTGTGAGAGCAGATGGTACTGTGTTAAACTCTATGTGTAAGTGACAAAAATAAAAATAGAAGCTATTAATTGAGTGAAATGTTTTAGATTAATCTAAACCCTAAACTGTGAATTATAGTAACAGTTTGTGAAGTAGTTCATATTTTCCAAAATATTTCTGCTAGTGTTTATGCTAAAGTGAAGACATTGTTCTGGCACTATCAGAGCTGTAATATTAAACTTACCCATAGCTGAGTTCTGGGCCGCAAGAATCCTAACTGAACCATACACAGCCCTTGCCAGCTCTTGCAATTCTTATTCATTATGCTTGATCAAACTGGTGGCAATCTGTACCAAAGCTGTATAGATTAAGTAAATTCTACTAAAAGATTTCTGGAAATGCAAAAGAATCCACTTTCGCCTTTGTTTCCAAGTCATCAGAAGTGACCAAACATGCATGATAGTGTAAGGCTAAGCAGTGACTAGTAAACTTCCTTTGTATAGCAATGTTGCAGTTCTGGAAAATTAGGTTTAGGGAGGTATATACCTATACATACCTGTATACACATAAACATTAGAATATATACACTATTTCTTCTTTTTGTTTATATACAAACATGCACATGTATATGTATATATGCTGCATGTATACCTGCATGTGAAACAATGACTACTGTCTTTCCCTTAAAAAAATTAAAATCCTAGATCACAGGAGCCTTCCTGCAGTGGTTTTCATAAAAGATAATGGTGACATCAGTCATCTTGTCATGTTTTTCTCTCAGTATATGTCTGCTCTATATCCAAGGCTGTGTCTTGCTAAATGTGTACTGGCAACTACTTTTACTTTTGAAACCTAGAGAATTTTTAGTGCTTCATTACAAAGTGTTGTGGGCTGCTTTATATAGAATCACAGATTCATTGAGGTTGGAAAAGATCCTAAAGCTAGTCCAACCGTTAACCCAGCAGTGCCATCACTAAACTGCAAGTGCCACATCTACTTGTCTTTTAAATCTTTCCAGGGTTGGTGACTCGACCAGGTTCCCGGGCAATGTTGTAATAATTTTTCTATCCCATTCTCTATTTATCTGGAATGTGTATCAAAATTCGAGTATAGAAGTGCCTTAGAATGAATTGCTCTAAAGATTTAGGTGGATAATTTACACTGCAAGGTGGTCCTAAGGAACAAATAGTGGCTTTTCTAAAGAATTCATGGGCCATTTGAGCATTACAGCTCTCATAGAATAGCTGTGTTTTTTGAAAAGGAACATGAATAATTATAGCCTCAAAGTGCTGTGATGGATATAAAATCTGTCCTCCTAAAATGGGGAAGATACACAGATCATTTTATCTGCATAATGGATAGTCCTGGAGGGTTTTTTTCCTGCTAAAGAAAGTCTTGTGTCTTTTGATTGATTGATTGATTGATTGATTGATTTTCCCCCTCTCTCAGTGTATTTACAAATAATGAAGTACTAGGGTGGGTAGAAGTCATGCAGCCTAGGTGTATTTGCTTTCCCAGAAGAATGATGATAAATCAAGGTTTTATGTGAGTTCAAAAGAAATATGACACTCAGAGTCAATGTAGGGCAGAACAGATGGGAGATGAAATAGAGAGCGCAGCTGAGCTTATGGATCGAGATATTCTGGCCTTGGTCAGGTACAGACCATGGGATAAGCAACCACAGGTATGAAAAGAATAACTCGAAAAGTACAGCATATGCAGCTATCAAGTTTTTTAAAACTGTGTCGTTTTGTAAGGCAAACAAGTAATACAAACTGGTTGTGTAACTAGTGGGAAATTTCTGCTTAAGGATGTGACTGCTTGGGTCTGCAAAAGATCTGTGATAACAATAAAGTGACTTCTTTTTGCTTTGACTTCTTGCTTGGACTACTTCTTGCACTCCTCTTTTGAAGGCTCATCTCTCAGTCACGGCAATAATGAAACAAATAGGTACTTTAGAGTGTGAAATTATCTTTGGTGATTACTTACTGATAGGATTGTGTTGAATAAAAGTAGTAAAATTTTACTCCCAAAGAATACATTTGAAGCTAGATGAGGAGCCTTAAAACTCAACCAGTGAAGCATAGACATGCCTATATAACTTTGAATGAAAGATGTATAAGCCAGGTTTAACCTTTATCTTTTTCTTTAAAGAAAAGTTCTATAAACATTTTGTTAAGTCATGATATTTTTTAATTCCATCTTTTCCTTAAATTTCCTTTTTTTATCCTAAATTTGAGATTTAGGATTTAGGCAAGTGAGTACTTTATATATCAACAGTTTAAAGTAATTTCTTTTTGAAGGAAAGTAATTTATTGAAAAAAAATAAGAAAACATCTGAAGACCAAAAGCCTACACAGTGCATGGAAAGACTTTCTGTTCTGTTCAAGTCCTGGAGGTTTCTCATTCTTATTTTAATATTTTTATTTTTTGCTTTGTCCTGTGTCTCTACCTGTCTGTCCATTCCATACTCACTATCCTCTCTCCATGCTTTTCCGCACCTTCGATTCATCTACATGCAATTACTCATCTTTTCCGATTTTCTTTCACCCATAGTTATTCTTTTGAAAACATCCATCCCTTCTGTTTAACAATGCAAGGAGTTTTGTCTCCTGACACTCCCAGACCTGTGTCACAGCAAATTTTCCCAGATCATTGTGGTAGTTTCTTTGCCATGTTACTAAAAAGGACCCTAGGTGGTAGACAATTCCTGAGATATTTCAGGTAGGCAGATTCAGGTAGGGACATTTCAGATGTTTTTATCACTACTTCTTTTCAGATCACAACTTATTGGTGAAATAGAAAAGTGCAATGTAGGAGCCTAGAAGAGTGCATTTATGTGTCCCAGAGATTGTTTATAAGTTAGATAGCTGTTTAGGATTTAGCACACTTTGTTCTGCCAGGTTCATTGCAGAACTAACTAATGACAGAGGAAATAGTTTGCTGCATTCATCTGGAGCATTGTAGTTCTGAGTTAACAAAAAAAAAGGAATGTGTTCTGCTTGTCAGAGCACAAGTGCATGAGAATCCAAAAGCTGTTGGCTTTGATAAACTGAAAGACTACAAGTGTATGATCATGGAACTTTTTAAACTATTAGTCTGATTCAAAAGAGAATTTTGCTGAAGCTAGCTACAGAAGATAAGTCTGCAAAATCAAAAGAATGTTATGTTGTCAGGACTGACTGATCTGTAAGGCCTGGGTGTGTGTTCCAATCAGGTTCCCCATAAAGTACACACCTGTTTCCTGGTGAAACAGGTAGGTTTAAGATTTTGCATCTAGAAACTGCATCAAAGGGTAGGATTTTCATAATTTTTTGCTATATGGACAAGGCCCCATCAAAATGCAAATCTATAAGCTAAACAAAGAGAAAATAAGTCACAAAATACTGGAAATTTGGAACTACAATATTAAAGACTATCAAACAACTTGTCTACCATATGACACACTTTTTGTAAAAAAATGAAGGTTAATTTTTAGCAAACATGAAAGCAGTCATCTGTTCTGCCTGAAATGCTGGGCAATCCTGCAAATGTGCAATTTATGGAATTGAAATGATGCACATTTTTGATTTACACTGCTTTTTGTTGATATGTCTGACAATGCTTATTGTGAAAGTCCCTGGTAGTGTAAACACTGTCAAATTCATAAGAAGTTTCATACCTAACTTAGACCCATTTGTTATTTAATTGTCATGTAATATACATTTCTTGCTTTCAGCTTTTCTGGAATGTTTGTCATACACTGTTTTATTGCAATATATAAGTATATTATAAGTATTGCTGATTGTAATAGTATTGCACTACACATTCCATTTGCAGAAATATGTATTTATTTACATTCAAATGCTTTGTTTATTCAAACGATATTTTAAGGCTAAGGTTAATTAAGATTACGGTCTCATTAAATTCTGTCATAGTTCAATGGTCAGCTGATCACTTACCTTGATAAAAGAGAAACCTTTTGCAGCAAGTGCTCTCTTCCCCAGTTGCATGTCCTGTGTCGTCACTGGAGGGCAGCAATGTCCAACATGAAACTATTTTATCCCTCAGATTTGGCTCGTGTTGCAAAAGCTAGCACACAAACCTCCCACTTCAGAAACACATACAGTTCAGATGTTTGTATAGCAGAACATTTGCCCTATGTTAATTAAATTCAGTTCTGTTTTCAGTGAAACAGCCTTTCTGAGCAGTGTATTACTTGCTTTTGGAAACTCCCCCAAGCCTAAAACTTCACATTCAAGAATCCTACACCACCTTACCACTCTCCTTCCCACCCCCATCACATTAGGTTTTTGCTATAGGCTGGTTTGGCTGTTCTCTTGTTGGAGTCTGTGATACAGCAGATACTTTTGTGACTATGGGTGTCAGCTGCTGCCTTGCAAAAATGTTTAGATGAATTTTATTCTTTGATTTTTTTCTGTTGTCTTTTAGGCAACTATTATTATGAAAAGAACATTGCTTAGGGCATTTTTCTGTAATGACAAGCATTTCATTACAGCTTTGAATGGAAGGAAAAAGAAACCCCTTTTATCTCCTCTGACTGACATTTCACAGAATGAAAGACATGTGCTGCATTTTGTGTCACAGACCAACTTGTGAGCTTAAGAGATCACTTCTAAGAATCTCTTTATATGTGTATCTCGATAGCCTTACTATGTTAATTTTGAGTAAGCAAATTATAAAAATGTCGGAAGTAGAAGACATTCACTTTGAGATTATCCTGATTATTTTTTGTAGCATAGAGTCATGCATTAATTGACAATTAATGCAATTCAACTAAAACAACTGTAAATGTTGAGACAGGCTAGTCCCAAGGTATTTATTTATTCATTTTTCCATTTAATTGATGCAGAAATGTTAGTTCTTTACCCTACTGATCAACCTAGGATAATAAACAAATGTTTGCAGTCAGAAACAAATAAGCTCCATGCTAGCCTTATTGTGTGCACTGGAAAACACTTGCAAATATAGAAAAAATGACTCATTAAGTGGTGAATCTCCGACCCTGGAACAAAGAGACTGACCTGATACTACAGTAGCTTTTGCCTTTGCTGTGGATGCTGTGGGCTGAGGTGACAACTATCCCACTGCTACTCCCACAGCCCCTGCCAATGAGGTCTAGGCTAACTGCCTGCAGCTGTGGATGCCCTTGTGGGATCATGGTATCCTTGAATTTAAATTTTCCATATGCTGTATAAACAAAAGAGAAAATGATCTGCCCAAATCACATTTCTGGCTACCTATAAGGTCCCAACCCTACAAGGTGCTGGCCAGTGCTGGTGGGCTAAGGTGGGCTAAGGATCTTGGGAGCTGGAGAGTGAGGGTGAAGCAGGATCCTGGCTCTTGGGGCTCGCCCAAAGTTCCCCCTCACCAGAAGGCCTGCTGGATGGGGGTGGGAGGGTGGAGCTGTAGGGCTAGGCTACCAGCCAGTACAAAACATTGTCCCCTGGCCTGAGTGGTGTGGTGAGGGATGATATCTACTGCTAGGGATAAGCCCCAGGATGTTTTTTTTCTAAGCTAGTCCTCTCCCATATTGTGTGTAGATGCCCTTTCTGTGGGAGAAGAGCGTGAACATTGCTCTGTTGCAGATTAGTGGGGCTATGGTAAGTGTGGAGAGGAAATCAGTGTAATGAATGAAATAATTTCATGATTAATGAAAGGGAATAGGCTCAGAGGCTTGAAGAGAGATGGGAACAGAAACCACAAAGTGGCTGAGTGGAGGCCTTGAGAATGCTGTTAATATGGACAGCCTGCAACAGCACCACTTTTGAGAAGATGTCAGGGCTGTAGACTCTAAGCATGCTTTTCTGCAGTGCTGGGTGAATTGCATAAAGAGGGATAATGTTTTGTTCTCGGCCAGCCTGTCTATTACATGTGTCCTTGCCACACTTTGGGTGTTGGTGCTGCCCTGAGGTCTTGCAGAGCTTGTGGGGGAACAGGGCACAGCCCTTCTATGGGACTCTGCTGTATGGTTTTTTATATACTCCCAGTGGTTTATGTAAATTTTGGATTATTTTTTCCAACAGAGAATTTCAAGATTGTTTCATGTCCACTATCTGGAAGAGGCCCAGATCTGACATCATCTACCTCTCTGAAGGACATGTTGGTGGCTGCAGCTGCTGGGGACTGGGAGCTGGGGCATTTGGGTTTAAGTACTCAACAGACCTCTCCAGTCATCCTGGGGAGCAAGTGCTGAAACAATATACAACCTTGGGCATAATCTTGATGGTGTGAAGGTAGGGTATAATCCCGAATCAGATGCTAACTGAGTAGAAGTTGAATTAGAAACCCCTTGGACCCCACAAAGAGTTTGTAAGATGGTGGGTGCTGAAGCTACTGTGAGGTGATAGTGTTTCCTGAGACAAAATGGGTTGTGAATTGTTACTTTTCCTTTGCCAGAACTTAAACCATGGGAAAAAAGGTGCCTTTTTTTTTTTTTTTTTTTTTTTTTTTTTTTTTTTTTTTTTCTTTTCCCCGCCCCATAGAAAGCCTAAATTTCTGCCTTTTTTTCCCTGTAGTTTTTGGGAGGAGTTGATTGAGATAACATTATTTTGAAGCAAGTCCAGGTTGTATCTCCTGTGGAGTTTTGATGTTAAATGGCATATATATGTGTGTGTGCCTATTGATATATTTGCACACACACTTTTTTCCAAAATAAGTTTCTTATGAGGTTTCAAAAGCCATGTTTCTATGATTGTTTTTGTGTTGCTTCAGTAACTCTGGAGCATTTATCCATGTAATAGCATGGTCTTCTGCTTCACTGGTTATATAGAACTCATGCCTCAATAACTTTGATAGGATTCAGATGAAATGTTGCTTAGTATATCTTTTGTTTAAAAGCTTACTTCTAGCAAATAAAGAAAAGCAGGCATTTAAAAAGTCATAATCAGGTTGACTTAATAGGCTAATTAGGTTTAAACATATATATTAAAATAGATGGCTGAACCACTTGTTTTTAATTGATGTAAATGTTCCTTTCTATTGTGGTACAACTGAAATGTGGACTACTGCCAAACACAGTTTTGTAAATGAAGAGATCTTAATTCCTGTATAAATAAATAATTTTTAAAAATATCCTAATTGGCAGCATGTATTAGGAATTGACTATGAAAATTGTTTTAGGAAGACAAATATCCATGTGACTTTCACTGAGTCCTCACAAGATGATAGTGGAACAGTTACTACAGGGTATTGTGATTCTAATTTAAATTAGCCTACAAGAGCAGGCTTAACCCTTATATTACCAGTACCCCAAGATCAATAATCTGACAGAGCTGGCTGTCAGAAAATTGGCTGTCCTAGCAGATAAGTGAAACTCCATCAGACAAAAGTTAATCAAAGAGTGGGAGATACAGAAGGGTAGCCCCCATATTTCAACTAACTCACTGGTCATTCTCCAGTCACTTTCTTGCAGGTTCTTGCAGTTCAGGAGTTACTTTCATGTGTTACAGCAACAGATAAAAGTTGATCTGGAACAAGTAAGAAAGTAGTTTTTTTGAATGTGAGATGCTTACCAGCTGTGTCTTCTCATAGTTCATTGAAATTTCATCTCAAACTCTGGTGTTAGTAATTCCTCAAGTATGGCAGAGCAGAAGGGTTGTCTTTCAAGTGAGTTCCATAGATAAGAAGTTTAATAGCTTAAATTTCAAACCTAGAATTCAATCCAGATGTGAAACAACTATTGCACCTAAGGAAAGAGGGATATGACAAGTATTTCGGTAACTATTTTTGAGTGCTGGACTCCATAGAATCTATTAGATAATGTCTAAAAGATTGTTAAATCCACTTGGCTTGTTCCCTCAAAACTTTATAAGAGACTAAGAATGCCTGGCAGAGTTTTTTCCTAACAAGCAAATAACTATCAGTTAGAGAACTTATTGGGAGAAATGTGAAAAATCGTGGTTATTACACTGTAATACCCACTGTACATCCAGAGTACTCTCCAGAGGCTATAAGAGGTAGCTGTTTGACAAAATGGATAGAAATCTACACTGGTGATTTGCTTCATCCCTTTTAACTAGCAGGAAATTTCCTACTCAGTGGATACTGAACTGGCTGGACGGCCACACTCAGAGCATTGCAGTCAATGGCTCAATGTCCAAGTGGACACCAGTGATGTCTGGTGTCCTCAGGTATTGGGGTCAGTGCTGCTTAACAGCTGTTTAACAGCTTTGTTGGCAACATGGACAGTGAGATGGAGTCCACCTGAACAACACCAAGCCATGTGGTATGGTTGACACACGGGAGGGAAAAATGTTATCCAGAGAGACTGAGAGAGGTTTGAGAGATGGGCTTGTGTGAACCTCATAAAGATTGACAAGGTCAAGTGTAAGGTCCTGAACTGAGGTCAGGAAAATCCCAAGCACAAATACAGGCTGGGCAGAGAATGAATTTAGAGCAGTCATGATGAAAATGCCTTGGGGGTGCTGGGGGATGAGCTGCTGGGCATGAGCTGGCATCCCAGAAAATCAGGCTGTATTCAAAGCAACATGACTATTTAGCTATTTTAGCTAAGGGTTAGAAGCAATTTATATTGATCAAGATGTAAGTTAGTTAGGTAGGTTAATGATTATTAGATGCCTAAGCTAGAGCTAATTGTTATATTTTGAGTATGTTTATAGAAGAAAGTGGAGTAAGCAAACCATTATAATAACAGATTGAAACCAGTAAGAATAATGGCCACCACCTGGACTTCATAACAATCAATCACAAAGCAGGGGACCTTGGATCATGCCAGAGGGTCACAGAGACCTGATGAAGACTCTCCTGACTTCATCCTTTGAAACCACTGACCCAATTCAAGAGAGGAATTGCACGTGTGAAGGACTAATAACCTCATTTTAATACAGAGCGGGGATGGGAGGTGCTAGGGTTATGCATATGTATTGTATGTAAGATCTTGGAAAATAAATAGAGAGCAAAGAGCCTTGTTTGGGGCGGCCACGCCTTTTGGAGATGACTCCCGTGCTGTCCAACGGTGAATAAACATACCACTTTCTAACTTTAAAGAGTTAGAGGGTCTTTGTCCATGACTATATCGGTTTTCAACAACTAAAAGAGAATTTGTGGGTGACCTGGAAGTATTCAAGGCCAGGCTGGATGGAATTTTGAGCAACCTGGTCTACTGGAAGGTGTCCTTGTCCATGGAAGAGGGGTTGGAAGTAGATAGACTTTAAGGTCCTTCCAACCCAAACCATTCCATGATTTTACGAAATACTGACATCAGATGTTTGCTATTCTTTTTTTCTGTGGTAATCTTGGACTTGCCATTTCAAATACTTTTCCATTTATGATTGAGAAACATTTCCACAAGACATGCATGTATACTTGAGCTACGGAAACTAATCTTTTGGCTATATACCATGAGTAGGTGCACTTTAAACACCTGGAAAAAAGAACTTCCAGTTTGGTCACTTAACTCTGCAGACAAATAATTCTTCCTTATTGTCGTGGGTTGGCACGGTTTGTTTTTTAGTTAGGGAGGAATGTGGGGTGTTGCCCTGTCAGGATCTTGGAATAGTTTTAGAAAGGACAGGGACCTATCAGAGGCTAGTTTGGAATATTGGCATCCGCTTTGACCACTGAGAATGTTGACTGCAACTTTTGGGAAGCACCTGTATAAATCCTGATTTTGTTCAGGTCCACACTTTTCCTCCTAGCCAGTGGAACAGGTAACATCAAGTTTGGGCCTGCTGCTCTCCCTGCCCCCTTTTGTTGGAGGAACCGGCCCTGAGGCCTGGCCGGGCTCCATCGGCTCCCGGCGGGGGAGGAGAGACTGCAGCTTAGCATCAACTACCCTTCAAAACCTCCCCTGTGTCCTGGAGCCCCCAGAGCAAGGAGTGATCTCTGCCAGGCCCCTGATAACAACCATGGGCCTGGCTGGGCTGGGGCCATCCCGATTGTCACCGAGGGGTGGGCAGAGCTCTCCCCGTGTCCCTCCTCTGGTCATTCCCGGGAAGAGAGAAAAAGAGTGGAGAGGAGAAGCCCAGCTGATCCGAGATGCAGCAGGGGCAGAGAGCCTGCTGCCCAGCAGAGAGCACATGGCCACTGCGGGCCTGGGCAGATTTAATCCTTTCCTGGCAACATGAAGCTCCCAAGGCCTAACCCTTCTCTGAGAGAGAGGAGAAAGAGTCAGAGTGTACGTAGAAAAGATACAGCATGAAGTCAGTGGAACAAGAGTGAAAGGACTGATAAAGATTACTGGAAGAAGGAATTGAGGATGTGGACATTTTTAACTGGACTTCTCTGGTGTAAACTATGGAGAAATGGACTGTTTCTTGTAATATCTTAATGTTGTTTGGAGGAATGCTGGTTCTGGTGAAAGTTGGGGATTAATATGATTGAGATTTAAGTGGGAATCTTAAAGCCTCTGTTGTGGTTTCAGGCAGATTTTGGGAGAAATCCTCCCAGGGGGCCCCTTTCCCTTCCCCCAACCCCTTCAGGAAAAAGACTTCCTCAGAGAGAAGTGGAAAAAACCTGTTTATTAAACAGGCAAAGCACTCCCAGCACAATACCCGATGACAAGAGCTTCGTGCCACTTACGGAGGGATAACAAACTTTAAAAAAGTCTCCCCTTGAGGGTTGTTACTGTGCTCCACTGCTCTGTCTCTGCTGACGTTGGGAGAAAAGGAGATGTGCAGGGCTGGTCTTGGTGGGGTGGGTCCCCTGTGGAGGCCCCCGGTGCTTCCCCCAGGTCCTTAGTCCGGAGAGGTTGGAACAGTTCTGAGGAGAGGGCAAAAAAGCAAAAAGGAAGGAAAAAAAAGGACCAAAAAAAAGAAAAAAAGGCAAAAAGCTTCAGCTATTCTACAGTGTCTAACTACGCTAGCACTAAACTAACTAACTGCTGGGGAAAGAAACAACAGAGCTTCTTTCATCTTGCCGTGTTCCAACTCCCCCACTTCAAGGTCACTCCGATGAGCAGAGTTTTCCTGGAGAAAAATAAACCGCGCTTGCCCTCCCCCCTGCACCTAACAGACGATTGGGGATACACAGTCACCCCAGGACCTCTTCTACTCTTTATCCTCATATCGTCAACTTACAGACAGAACTAATGTATATTCTACATAAAACTTCTATTCATTCTCCCCACAAAAAAAAAAAAAAAAAAAAAAAAAAAAAAAAAAAAAAAAAAAAAAAAAAAACCCCAAAAAAAAAACCAAAAAAAAAAAACCCCACCCAAAACCCACAAGCAATACTCATTATGCTTTTGTCACGTTTTACATTGTGCTACTGAATTTAGGCTCCAGGCTGCAGGGCAGCAGGATTTTTCTCTTACTTACTCATACTTTCAATACTTGCTCATACTTTTAACACTTAACACATACTCTCTTACTTACACATTTCTTTCTATTTCATTCTGCGTGGTTTAATGTACAGACAATGGCAATACCATTTAGTAGACAGTGATGTTTATAAATGATCCTTACTTAACAATTAGATCTTTCTGAGGTATACATTGTGTTGTTCTATCTTTTTGCATTATCTACTATGTGCAACTTGGTTCTTGAGCAAAGACAACCTCACGAATGGGTTTGTCTATACTTGAGGCAGACTTGATCTACACTGTCTTTTTTAACAGACTTCTGACATGCACTACTGGGACTTTATCTCTGTCTATTGTATGCAGAGGCTTAGCCTGGGCAGGGCCTGCTCGGTTGGTGGAGCCTCGGGTGTTGACTAACTAGGTGGCCTTTGCTAAATGCTGCTCTTAATTTTTGAAAGATCTCTCCCCTAATGCTTTTAACTGGGTTTTTAACAATGCATTGTGCTTGCAGCTGGTGCATGGTAGGGAATATGGTACACTTACTTAATGCTATGTTCCCTAGCCTAGGTGTTAATAAGGCTGTTCTTGAAATGAGTCCTGTTGTCTGACTCAGTTCTCTCAGGGGTACTATGCTTCTACAGGATTTGTTTTTTAAGGCCCAGGATAGTGTTCTGGGCAGTAGCATGGGACACAGAGTAGGTCTTCAGCCACTCTGTGGTGGCTTTCACTATTGTGACTACGTAGTGCTTGCCTTGGCGGGTTTGGGGAAGGGTGATGTAGTTAATTTGCTAGGCTTCCCCATACTTATACTTGGACTATCGGCCGCTATGCTATAGGGGCTTTACTTGTTTGGCCTGCTTGATTGCAGCACACATCTCACAGTCGTGGATAACCTGAGAAATACTGTCCATGGTTAGATCTATCCCTCGGTCCTGGGCCCACTTATAGGTGGCACCTCTACCCTGATGGCTTGAGGCATTATGGGCCTATTGAGCTAAAAACAATTCTCCCTTGTGTTTCTAAACTAAATCAATCTTTGACACCTCTATTTTTGCTGCCTGATCTACCTGCTTGTTGTTTTGATGCTCCTCATTAGCTCTACTCTTGGGGATGTGGGCATTTACGTGGCGGACTTTCACAGGTAGTCTCCCTACCCTGGTAGCAATGTCTTTCTACTCCTTAGCAGCCTAAATTGGTTTTTCTCTACACTGCTAATTAGCCTCTTTCCACCTCTTCAGCCATCCCCACAGAGCATTGGCTACTATCCGTGAATCGGTATAGAGGTAGAGCCTCGGCCACCCCTCTCTTTCAGCAATATCTAAGGCTAATTGAACAGCCTTGAGTTCTGCAAGTTGACTTGATCTACTCTCTCTTTCAGTGGCTTCAGCAACTTGTTGTGTGGGGCTCTACACGGCTGCTTTCCACTTCCAGTTCATCCCTACAATACGACAGGAACCGTCAGTGAAAAGGGCATAATGCGTCTCTTCTGCTGGCAATTGGTTGTATGGTGGAGCTTTTTTAGCCTGTGTCACTTGCTCTTGTTCTTCATTTGTGAGGCTAAAATTTTTATTTTCAGGCTAATTGGTAATTATTTTTAAAATCTTAGGGCGATTCAGTTTACCCATACGGGCGCGCTGCGTAATAAGAGCAATCCACTTGCTCCATGTGGCATCAGTGGCATGATGGGTAGAGGGAACTTTCTTTTTGAACATCCACCTTAGCACAGGCAGTCGGGGTGCTAGGAGGAGTTGCGCCTCTGTACTAATCACCTCTGAGGCGGCTTGAACTCCTTTATAGGCTGCTAAGATTTTCTTCTCAGTTGGGGTGTAATTGGCTTCAGACCCTCTGTAGCTTCGACTCTAAAATCTTAGTGGCCGGCCTTGAGTCTCCTCAGGCACTTTCTGCCAAAGGCTCCAGGACAGGCCATGGCTCTCAGCTGCTGAGTAGAGCACGTTCTTTACATTTGGTCCCATCTTCACTGGGCTAAGGGCTACTGCATGAGCGATCTCCTGCTTGATCAGGGCAAAGGCTTGTTGCTGCTCAGGGCTTCAGTGGAAATCGTTCTTTTTGTGGGTGACTAGGTAAAGAGGGCTCACAATCTGACTATATTCGGGAATATGCATCTTCTAGAAACTTATAGCACTTAGGAAAGCTTGTGTCTCTTTCTTATTGGTTGGTGGAGACATCGCTGTAATCTTGTTGATGACATCAGTAGGAATCTGCCGCTGTCTATCTTGCTACTTCACTCCTAGGAACTGGATCTTACAAGCTGGTCTTTTAACTTTACTCTTCTTGATAGCGAAACTGGCTTCCAGGAGGATCTGGATGATTTCTTTTCCCTTCTCAAACACTTCTGCTGCTGTGTTCCCCCACACAATGATGTTATCAATGTACTGTAGATGTTCTGGAGCCTTACTCTTTTCTAGCGCAGTCTGGATTAGTTCATGGCAGATGGTAGGGCTGTGCTCTCACCCCTGGGGCAGTCGGTTTTAGGTACTGCACGCCCCTCCAGGTGAAGGCAAACTGAGGCCTGCATTCTGCTGCCAAAGGAATGGAGAAAAATGCATTGGCAATGTCAATTGTGGCATACCATTTTGCTGCCTTGGACTCCAGCTCGTACTGGAGCTCCAACATGTCTGGCATGGCAGCACTCAGTGGCGGTGTCACCTCATTCAATGCACGGTAGTCCACAGTCAATCTCCATTCTCCTTCAGATTTACGCACAGGCTAAATGGGGCTGTTGAAGGGTGAGTGGGTTTTACTAACCACCTCTTGGCTCTCTAGCTCTTGAATCATCTTATGGATGGGAATCACAGCATCTCGAGTTGTTCTATACTGTCAGCGGTGCACTATAGAAGTGGCAATTGGTACCCGTTGCTCTTGTACTTTCAGGAGTCCTACTGCAGAGGGATTCTTAGACAGTCCAGGCAAGGTGTTCAATTGCTGGATGCCCTCTGTCACTACAGCCGCTATCTCGAATGCCTACTTGAGTCTTTTCGGGTCTTTGAAATACTTACTTTGGAGGTAGTCTATGCCTAAAATGCATGGGGCCTCTGGGCCAGTCACAATAGGGTGTTTCTCCCACTCTTTTCCAGTTAGGCTCACATCTGCTTCCACCAAAGTAAAATCTTGTGATCTCCTTGTCACACCAGCAATAGAGACAGATTCTGCCCTTACATGTCTTGATGGCATTAATGTGCACTGTGCACTAGTATCAACTAAGGCTTTATATTTTTGTGGTTCTGATGTGCCAGGCCAACGAATCTACACAGTCTAAAATACACGGTTTTCCCTAGCCTCTACTTGGCTAGAGGCAGGGCTCCTCTAAGTCTGGTTATTTTTTTTTCCTTAAGCATATGTCTTAGAGGTTCCTTTAAGGGGGTCAGACATGTCATTATTGTCATACTTGGCAGTTCGGCTACGGGCAACTGGAGCCGCTTCCTTTTTGGTGGAACTCTCTCTTTGAGTCTTGACTTCTTTCAATTCATGCACCCGTTGTGCCAGGGCAGCTGTAGATTTTCTGTCCCATCTGTTTATATTTTTTCTGCAATCTCGCACGAAGAACTACAGCTCAGCATGTGGAGTGTATCTTCTCTCCCTAGCCGGCGAGTGTCTCTGTTGGGTACTAGAACTTTTGATCTGTACTGCTGAGATTTGGAGAAGGTCCGTTCTAATCTCCTCCCTGAGTTTTTTATGATTCTCATCTATCTTATCTTTTAGTTTCTGTAGACGTGTTTCTACAGCTGCGATCCTGGCGTGTGTTGGGCCATGCACAGCATCTGCATATGCTCGGAGCTTTTTTGCTGTATTAAGCACCGTCTCTTCTATGTCCTCCCGCTTTATTACTGCTAAAGCAGAAACGTATTCTAATGGCCTGAGTCGTATAAGTTTTCGCCACATCACAGATGTATATGATACTAAGTCTGTGTTCTTAGTGTTTATATCATCTGAGAAAACCATCTCTGCCACTGCCATTTCTCTCAAGCGTTGAATCCCTTGTTCTATGGTCTTCCATGGGGTTTGCTCATATAGAGATCATCTGCACACAAGTGTTTTTCTGCCACACTTCTTAGGACCCGTATCCAGAGACTGCAAGGACTAGCCTCTCTCATCATCTCCTGGTCGATGGCGGGATTATGTGACAGGGATCTCAGATGCCTCGCTTCAGTGCTGTCCAGAATTGTAGCCTCGCCTGCAGCATCCCAAAGACAGACTAACCAACTAATTATAGATTCATCAGGTTGTCGCCGGTAATCTTTTCTTAGGTCCCGAAGGTCCTTCAGGGAAAAGGAATCAATATTTGCTTCTGATCCTGTGCTAGAAGCTTTGGCTTCTGATTTTGGTGAAGGTCCTTCTCTTGGGTCATCATCGTCCACTGGTCGATTAGTTTTGACGGTGTGCTTCTTTGCCCGAGCAACTGCCTGGGGCTTAGGCTTACTGTCTGCTTTAGCTGCCAACTCAGGCTCAGGTTCTAGTTTAGCTGCTGGCTTCATAACTGGGGTGTTGGCTGCAGCCTGAGTGACTGGGGTGGCTGTTGATTTGTATCCCTTCCCCCCTGCCTCTGTCTGCTGCCCTACAGTCTCTAGCAATGTGCGATAAGCATATGCCAGGGCTCAGCTTACTGCAGCGATCTTTTCCCCCTTAGAGCCATCATGGTACTTTTTTTTTAGGTATTTCCCCAGCTCCACTGGATTCTGAATTTGTTCCCGTGGAAAATCCTAGACTACAGGGTCAGAGAATTCCTTGAGGAGTTGGCCCATATCTTCCCATTCTCCACACTACTCAGGATTTCTTCTGCCTGGGTCAGGAGTTTCATCAGCTCTTCTAGAAATCTCAGCTCATATTTTAGAGAAGCTGCAGACTGTATAGAGGAGGCTTACCAGATGACATACCAGAAAGATGGTCTCTTTAACACTCAGGGGAAACTCAACATTCTCCAGCAATGATTTCACTAATTTAGAGGAGAAGAAGGAAACAAAAGACTGCAACCCTTCATCTTCTGCTCTTCCTCTCACAAACAGGGTGAATAACTAGAACTATGACCCATACATAGTAGGAAAAGATCCCAGCACTTTTATAAACTTCTTACAAATTATTATCATTAAACTAAGGCCAATAGCTACTCTAATCCGTGTCCCTCTACTGTAAAAATTGCGTATTAATGACAATATTGGGGCTATCTCTGGATATGCAAATAAACCTAAGGACCACAAAGGTATTAAGACTTCAAAGAAGCCTAAGAATCCAAAACACATCAAGGCCCCCACCTTAAGAGACATGAGGTCAAACAGCATAGTTACTGACTGCTTAATACTAATCAGTACAGGGTTTTTCCACTCTCTTGAGCCCCACGTTGGGAACCAGGAAGTTTGTGGTGGTTTCAGGCAGATTTTGGGAGAAACCCTCCCAGGGGGCCCCTTTCCCCTCCCCCAACCGGTTCGGGAAAAAAGACTTCCTCAGAGAGAAGTGGAAAAAACCTGTTTATTAAACAGGCAAAGCACTCCCAGCACAATACCCCATGACAAGAGCTTCGTGCCGCTTACGGAGGGATAACAAACTTAAAGAAAGTCTCCTCTTGAGGGTCGTCACTGTGCTCCACTGCTCTGTCTCCACTGACGCTGGGAGAAAAGGAGATGTGCAGGGCTGGTCTTGGTGGGGTGGGTCCCCTGTGGAGGCCCCCGGTGCTTTCCCAGGTCCTTATCCGGAGAGGCTGGAACAGTTCTGAGGAGAGGGCAAAAAAGCAAAAAGGAAGGAAAAAAAAGGACAAAAAAAAGAAAAAGAAAAAAAGGCAAAAAGCTTCAGCTATTCTACAGTGTCTAACTACGCTAGCACTAAACTAACTGCCGGGGAAAGAAACAACAGAGCTTCTTTCGTCTTGCCGTGTTCCAACTCCCCTGCTTCAAGGTCACTCCGATGAGCAGAGTTTTCCTGGGGAAAAACAAAGCGCGCTTGCCCTCCCCCCTGCACCTAACAGACGATTAGGAATACACAGTCACCCCAGGACAGCCTCTCACTCCTGGGGTAAAAAGGAGGTCTCAGCCTTTGAGACAGAGATAATTTTAGAGAGAAAGTGAATTGAAGCCCTTGGCTTCTGGGGTAAAAGGAGGTCTCTATTTCTTTTGAGATCGAGATGATTTTAGAGATAGAAGAAGAGAATCCTTGTTTTGTACTAGAAGAAGCATTCTTAAACAGTACTCCAGATACACTGAGAAGCCCATGAGTAGCCAGGGGAAAGGCTGCTAATGAGTGGAACTGCACAATCTGCAAAAATTCCGGGCGGTTGCAGATTTGTGACATTGGGAGCCACAAGACTGTTTCTGTCTTTTGGCAAATGTTTCCATAAGACCCCAGAGAGACTTCTCTCCCAAAGTGATGAAAGATGATGTTTAAATGGTGAAACTGACTGAAAATCAGAGGTTGTGTCTCTCTGTGTTGTTTGTAAGAAAGTTAACAGTTTGTAAGGGGAGGGAAAAGTGTTTTGAAGTTTCCTTTTTTTTTTTTTTTGAAAAAAAATTTCCATTCTTTTAATATGTGTTAATAAAACTATTTGTTTATTTTTAAGCTTGAGCTTGTTTTGCTTCTCCTGATCCTCTCCTACACTACACTAAATTTGGCAAAGAGAATTTGGCAAATGTGAAACCACTACACTTATTGAGTCTCATGGATTTTATTTTTGTGAGTGTGTGCAAAAAGGTAAAGCTATTCTAGCACTTTGAAAATCATTGCAAGACAATTTAAACTGGAATACTGAAAGTCTAAACTTAATTTATAACTTGTTTTATTCTGATCCTTTTTTTCAGTCAGTGCGTGTCATCTCCTCCCCCCCCTTTACAGTTTCAGTATGAAACTACACTGGTAAACGAAGCATAGAGCAGGAACCACAGCTTGTATTGCAAAACTGTTTATTTTGAGAAAGCCCTAGGCTGTGTGCCTCTGTCCAAGTTGTTTTTCCTGCTGTCTGGGTAAATCAGGTATGGGTGAGGCTGTGTCCATATCAGTCAAGCTCACCAAACAACTGCTTAAGCTAAGGTTTTCTTAATTAAAGCTTGAATAGCTTCAATGAAAGACAGATGAATGCCTAGCAGTGAGGAAGCAGAAGCATGTGGGTTGTGAAGCTGGTCTCTACTATATAGTGCAAACATGTATAATGGTGGTGCATAAGATCAAAAATAAATTGCCTGAAATAAATTATTCAGAATAGTAAGCCCTCCTCAGTGGTAAAACCCATCTGTCTAGCAGAAAATGTGATTTTTAAACCTTGCTTAGAGTGCAAGTATATGTTGTGAACCACTTAGACTACTGCAGCAGTGGTCTGGGTGTTGTAGTTTGATTTGATTAATCTTTTTTCTTCCATTGTTTCAGGGGATCAAAGGAACCCAAGAGGGCCAAAGAGCCAGTAATACTCATTGTTTAAGCTCAGCCTTGGATTCATCTTGCACAAGAAGAAATTCTTACATTTTATTGCTTATGTTGTTGACAAACTAGAGATTTGGTGTTGAATCACTAGGGTGTGTTACCTGGAAACCATGGGCATGTTGATATCTAAAATTTCTGCAGCTGCTCCCTGACTCTAGGGTCAAGAGTAAAACATTTTTTGAAAAACTCTTGCAGAAGATAGAAACACCAAGTGTGGGTTTAATCTTTTCATCCTAGATGCTATAGCTCTGTGTGGCAGAAAACTTAGTTCTCTTTTGGTTTTACAAGAAGATATTGCAAGATGCATAGTATTATCTCTGATAAATAAGTGTATTTTTTCATAAGAGTCCCATGTCAATAAGTAAAGAATGCCAAGTTGCTGGCTTAAGGAGATTTGGGAATGTCAAGGAAAGCTAGAGCTTTCAAAGAATTAAAATACAAATCTCAGTATGAGCTTGGACAAAAGAAGATTTTTCTGGTTTCCAACTATTTTTTCTTTAATCTGTATACTCATACCAAAAAAGAAAATGTAATTTTATGATTGTTTTCTTATATTCTGCAGAATGTATGTTGTGATGTGGTTAGTACCATTCAACAAGCCACCTGATACAAATGGGTAATTTCATTTTTTTTTTTTTCCAGATGACTTTTCCAGGGAAATGGTTGAGTAATTTCTGATGATACATTGAAATAAATTAAATATAGCCTTAAGCAGAGAGAAGCATAAAAATTTCATTATTAACTAGTAAAATTTGCTGAAATCATAAGCAAGGGATAGAATTATAATAAGCATAATGCAATCTTCCTTTTTCTTGCAACACAAAAATAGTAGAACTGAAGTGAAAGTTGAAGAGAAATAGATTATGTATCAGAGTCATTACTTCTATACTTGGTGAAAAATATGTAAAATCATACCTGTGTGTGTTCTGTTACTGCATCAATATCCAACATGTCTAACTAACATCAATATCCATCTGTCTAACTCTCTTAGACAGAACCAGCCACCAGGAAACAAAACAAAAAGATCAACTGAATTGCCTGTTGTCCCCCAACAGACAGAAGGCAGTAGGGTAGAAGGTCAAAAAAAAAGAGTGAATGTAGACAATAGATACAAGGGTCTGTATGTGGAAGGCCAGCCAATGGATGATGAGGATGGATAATTCCATTGGAGGTGTTACCGGCATCTGAAAACCTACACCTTGTACCACAACCACTTCCATAACAAAAAAAGAAAGGATGTAGTTGTAGGCAATTGCCTTGAGATTGAAATGGAGATTAATAGGCTGTATGAATCTGGGGACAAGGTAAAGGACATCATCAGAAGGCTTCCTGGTAAGGCCCTTGGGCTACTGCTCTTTACTGGTCTGCCATGGGGGTAGTGATGAAGTTGCAACATATAGGTTTTGGGTGATCAAAAGAGCCTTCAGGATGTTCAAATGATTGGGTTGGAATGATTACTATAATGGATGATGAAAGGGCTGTGAATGTCACCTATCTGCGTTTGTGTAAGGCCTTTGACAAGGTTCTCCACAACATCCTTCTCTCTAGATTGGAGAGGTGATTTGATGCGTGGAGTATTTGGTGGATGAGGAGTTGGTTGAATTAAGTTGGTTCCCCAGAGAGGAGTGGTCAATGGCTGTGTCCTTATTAACACTGGTGACAAGTGGTGTCCCTCATATGTCCATATTGGGACATACTGTTTAATGACTTAAACAATGACATAGAGAAAGGGAGCAAGTGTACCTCCAGCAAGTTTGCAGATGACATCAAGCTGAGTGGTGCCATTGACACTCCTGAGGGATGGCTTACCATCCAGAAGGGCAAGGTCAAGTTGAAAGAGTGGGATCATGGGAATCACATGAGGTTCAACAAGACCAAGAGCAAGGTGCTGCACATGAGTCGGGGCAACCGCCAGTTCCAACACAGGCTATGAGATGAACAGATTCTTCTGAGAAGGACTTGGGGGTGCTGGTGGATAAGAGGCTGGACATGACCCAGCAATGAGTACTTGCAACTTGGAAAGCCAGTTGTGTCTTGGGCTGCATCCAAAGCAGCATGGCCAGGAGGCTGAGGGAGGGGATTCTGCCCTTCTGCTTCGCTCTGATGAGGCCGCACCTGGAACACTGCATCCAGCTCTGAGGTCTACAGCACAGGAAGGACATGGACCTGTTGGAGCAAGTACAGAGGAGGGCCATGAATTCTAGTAATAGCACAAGGTGTCCAATCAAATGTTAATGCCATAATCTCAGGAAAATCTTAAAGGTATAGCCTATTGAAGCTAGGGAAATTCACCAGATAAATATCATGTTTCATGCCTACTGTACAGTATCTATTTGAGATAGAGGGTTTATTTTTGGTTGGTTGGTTGTGGGTGTGGGTTGGGGTTTTGGTGTGTTTTTAAATTTTTTTTTTCTTTTTTTCTTTCTTTTTAAATTGCAGGCTGTATGGTGTTGTTTTGAACTTGTAACTGAAACGCTGTTGCCAGCACACTCATGCTTTGGCTGTTGGTGAGTATTCCTTGCCCATCATCAAAGTTTTCGCTTTTTCTCTTTCCTCCCTCACCTTCCCCTCTCAGGGACTAGGCTGTATGTGAGCAGGAGAACTGACCCCAAAACACCAAAGAGATGTTCTAGGCCGTACAACATCATAGTCAGCAATGAAAGCAATACAGGCAATAAAAGGATAGGAGGATGGATTAGGAACATTTCTGGTCTTTGGCTTGTGTTTCCTCAAGTAATCACTGTGTGTGCTAAGGCTCTGCTTTGAAAGATGTGGCCATGGGAAACAGTGGAACTTTTCTGCTTCTACATGTAATTTTTCTTCCCCCATTAAATTGTCTGTTTTAATCCATGAATGGTCTTGTCTCTGTTCTGTTTTCTCTTCTTTCTAAGGGATAAGAGAGTGACTGTCTGGATGTGTAGGCACTTTCCCTACCCACTACAGGATTTTTTGTTGCACAATGGGGCTTAAGAGGTGCAAGATAATATCAGATTTATTGTAGTTTGAATTTATAGCTGTTATAACTGCTTAGCTGTTTATTGGCAGGCTCTCCTTCTTGCCATGAGGCTCTTTTACTTAAATGTGTATTGGAACCTGTGGCTTGCTGATGACTGTTTTTGATTTTTGTTGTTTGATGTTCTGCTTATCATCTTACTTTGCCATGCCTGGTAATATTATGATAACAATATATTCCCATATGCCTGGGCTGGTGTATGACCCTGGCAATGCTTCCATTCCTGTACTGCTATACCAGACATGAACGGAGTCAATTATGAACTGCATCAAAAACCCCTGAAGTGACTATGGTTCATGAATAAACCCATATTGGAGTGGGCACACCCTCAGAAGAACTGCAACCCTTGGAGGATTCATGCTGGAACAAGTGCAATGTGTAGATGTTATTTCAAAGGTAATTCTATCACCTGGTCCAAACGGAAAAGGGGTGCAGATTGTAATGGTCATACAATTAACCTTAGCATTTATATATGTTGTAACTAATGGCTTGAGTTGTATGTTGTAGGAAGTGATATAGCAGGAACTATATCACTTCCTACAATGTGATGGAGGACCAAGATCAGAAGAAACTGGGCAAGTGAGCTGGTGACAGCCTGGGCTGTCTTTACTTCTCAACAACATAACAAGCCTTGTATTCTATTCTGTATTCTATAGAAGGAACCCCTTCTATGAGCTGAACAAACTCAATGGACTTTTATCATCTTTCTCCTACTTTCTCTTCATCCTAAAGGAGAGATGAGTGAGCAAGCAGCTGTCTGCATATTTGTGTATTGGCTGGGATTAATCATCACACTTGTCTATTACAAGATATATTTAAGAAAATGTCTCCCCAGAAATGTGTGTCATTTCTCCCTTGCAAAACCTTAGACTTCTCCCTTCTAGGCAGCTAGAAAGAAATTAACTATTGGATGTTATTGGAGACAGAAACTTAGCCAAAAAAGGACCTTTCATGTGACCCAGCAGAGTGGGTTTTGTTATTGATAGAGAAATGCTCCTTCTTGATCTCCTTTATGTTTTAATTGAATTATATTTGTTGGTTTTGGTATCTTTTCAGCAGAAAGACATGTTGAGTTAAAACTTAAGCTAGTACTTAAGATTTATAGCATGTGAGAAATCGCTCAAATTCCTCACAGTTTATAAATGGACAGTGAATGTGTTATTTATACAGAGACTTCAGTTTTTGCCTGAGATGCTTTAATTTGCAATTAATCAAGAGATTAAAACACCATCAAAGAGAAATTGTTTATGTTTACAAATGAGCTTTATGGTGATTGTCGAATGGGAATTTGAAAAGAATTGCTGACAGCCCTCCACTAAAAGTTGTATGAATTTACAGGTATGATTAGGACTAGACCTCCTTTTCTGTTCGGTAGATTAAAAAGGACCAATGTTGCAACACTTTTGAGAGAACAGGTGTCCATCAATGGCAAAAGGCAAGAGTCTGCTCTTTGTCTGGGGGGAATTATGGCTTTATTTGCCCAGCCCCTTTTGAGTCCAGAGCCCAGTCTGCTCCCATCCCTGTCCCCGTGCCAAAGAGACTGCCCGTCCTCCTCTCAGGGCTTTTTCCCAGGCCCAGAGGCAGAGACAAGCCACTACTCAATCAGGGACAAGGTGGGAGTGGAACAGAGTTGGGTTACATTCCAGTGTTGGAGGATGGGCACGGCCGAGCAGGGACAAATCACATGATACAGTTTCCAGGGAACAGAAGAAACATTACAAAACCCAACATAAAAATGAAATACAATATTGTCATAGGTTAGTACAGTTTAGTTTTTTAGTTATAAAAGAATGTAGAATAATTCTCCAGGTCAGGACCTGGGTATTTTTTTGGAAGAGACAGCAACCTATCAGAGAGTTAGTTAGAATATTGGCATCTATTCTGACCACTGAAATTGTTAGCTGCAACTTTGGGAAGTACCACATAAAAACCCCTTGATTTCCTGTAGGTAGGTCCTTTTTCTTCTTCTTTTGGCCAGAGGGAGACAGGTAACATCGAGCTGGGCCTGCTGCTCCCCCCTTTTGGGGGGGGAGCTGGCCTGAGGCCTGGCTGGATTCCATCGGCTCCCGGGTGAAGGGGAAGGGAAGGAGAGGTTGCTGTTTTGCAACAGCTACTTTCTTCAGACTTCCCTGGAGCAGGGAGAGATCTCTGCTGGGCCCCTGATAAGAGCTATGGGCACCATTTGGGCCGAGGCCACCCCCATTTACACTGAGGGGTGGGCTGAGAAGGCATTTATGATCCTGCCTGGTTTTTTGTGATTCTGGACTGCCTGAGTGCTCCAATCTCTGATGTTTCTGTGAGTTCTTCCTCCCTCATCAGCTCGGCCTTGAACATCTAACACCACGAGCTACAGAGAGAGAGACAAAGACTCCAAGCAGATTTAACTCTTTCTTAGCAACATGAAGCTTCCAGAGCTTGGCCCTTCTCTGAGAGAGTAAGAAAGGACAGAGTGAACATAAAGAACAACAAGATGAAGTCAGTAAAGCAAGAGTGAAAAGACTGTTGGGACAGAGGGTTGAAGAGCTGGTTGTTCTATTCTTACTTGAGCCATGGAAATGAACTCTATATTTAGGTCATTCCTTTAAATCATGGGAAAGATAAGCATTTGGGGAGATGATTGTTTTAATTTGTGTGTGGATTTGAGCAAAGGTGTTTGTGATGTACTAAGTAATATGCTATAAGATGCTTAAACAGAGATAAAGATGAGAAGACCCCTGCACCAGTGAAGAAGTAAGAAGATATCTCTGTACTTTTGAGGTGAAGAAACCTTTGCTTTGGAGTTATTCATCTTTAAAAGGTGACACCCCAGTATGCAAAACTCTAAGACCCATGACCCATAAGCAGCTTGGGAAACTGCTCCTGGGAGGGTCACAAGGCAGGTTTCTCCGGGCAGTTGTTTTTGTGACAGATCAAAACCCACAAGAGAACTGTTCCAAGTTGTCAGTAGGATCCATGACTCGAAAAGATACTCTTCCCCTAATGAATTGATGAAAGACTATTGTCAGATAGTGAAACTGACTGAAAATTACAAGTTTTGTCTCTTTATGTTGTTTGTAAGAAAGTGAATAGTTTGTAAGGGGAGGGAAGATTGTTTTTGAAGTTTCATTCTGTTTTAGTTTTTTTTCAACTTTTTTTTTCCTATTCTTTTAGTGTATGTTGATAAAACTCTTTGTTAATTTTAAGGTTGAGCCTGCTTTGTTTTTCTCCTAGTCTCTCTCTCACAAAAAGAGTAAGTACTAAGAAGAAAATTTAGTGAACATGAAACCACTACAAATATAAACCCAATTAATGCACTACAACAGACCAATACTGAACAACATGACTAACACCATTAAAATCATGCTACCTATAGGACTAAGGACCATTCATAAATGGATGTGAAGTCAATGAAACTTAAATCAGTTTATCCTTTTTTTCCACTTGTTTTGGTTCTGAATAAATAATGCTTCAATTTAGAGTATGTATAGTAAGGACCTTAGCCACTCTTGAAGTATGTTCATAACTGATAGGACATACAGAATATCTTTATACATTTTAGACAGCAAAAGAGAATATGATAGATCTTTTTTCCTTGTGAGAATATGGCAATGTCATTTAATCACAGTGTCTGATTCTACTGATTATCCTTCTTTTTGTCATGAAAAAGAAATATACAAGGTCCAGCCAAACAATTGTACAGCTATCAATTTGACATCAAATTTTCTAATATATTTATGGTCTTTTTTGTGCCTGTTTACATCAAGAAGAAAAGTTTATTCTGTGCAAAAAGTGTCTGAAATTCAAGCTCTTTGACAGACAAAGCTCAGGCTGATGCATACAATTCTTTTCTGCTTAAGTATGAGAATTGTGGAGCTTAGTTGGGGTTTATTAGGTGCTTCTTTATTCATATATATTGTTTTTAAAAGGAGATTGCTAAGTGACAGATATTTTAGGTAATTTTTTTCTACTACATCAGGTAAAAGAATAAGCCTTATGTACTTGTCCTAGGGTAACTGTGTATCCCCCAATCATCTATTGGGTGCAAAGGGGAGGGAAGCGCCATTTGTTTTTCCCCAGGAAAACTCTGCTCATCGGAGTGACCTGGAAGCGGGGGAGTTGGAACACTGCAAGATGAAAGAAGCTCTGTTGTTTTTTTCCCCGAGAGTTTGTTAGCTAGTTTAGTACTAGCGTAGTTAGACCCTGTAGAATAGCTGAAGTTTTTTTCCTTTTTTTTCCCTTTTTTTCTCTTTTTTCCTCTTTTTTTCTCTTTTTTTCGCCCTCTCCTCAGAACTGTTCCAACCTCTCCGGACTAAGGACCTGGGGGAAGCACCGGGGGCCTCCACAGGGGACTCACCCCACCAAGACCAGCCCTGCACATCTCCTTTTCTCCCAGCGCCAGCGGAGACGGAGCGGTGGAACACAGTGACTATCTTCAAGAGGAGACTTTCTCTTAAGTTTGTTATCTCTCCATAAGCGGCACGAAGCTCTTGTCATCGGGTATTGTGCTGGGAGTGCTTTGCCTGTTTAATAAACAGGTTTTTTCCACTTCTCTCTGAGGAAGTATTTTCCCAAACCGGTTGGGGGAGGGGGGCCCCGTGGGAGGGTTTCTCCCAGAACAGTACTCTTTACCAAGATAATCCTTCTTTGTGGCTTTCTTGCTCAAATCTCTTGGTTGAAGAGAGAGGGATTTAGCCTTTTGGACGAAATGTAAGCATCTGCTGACCTGGATTTAGAAACAGCTGATAACTAAGGCGTAGAGTATCACACCTTAAACTCACTCAAACAAAGCTGCCAGTAGTTAGTGGTTCAGAATTACCTTAAAAGGCAAGACCGAATAAATAAATAAATAAAAGAATAAAAGAAGACAGGACCTGCTGGCCATGAGGTAAATTTTCTGATTCATGTTCTAGCAAATAGGGCAGAGTTGCAATCAGCAACAGCAGAACACATGCTGGAGCAGTCATGGGAGGAGAAATTCCATGTTGGTGGGTTATCTCTTTCAAATAAGAAAGAAAAAATTAAGTAGTGTTAGTAAATAGTATTTTTTTTTCTAGTTGAGAGACTGAATGAGAAAGCATTGATTTACTTTCAAGTATGAATCATATCTTTGGTGCGGTAAATAATCCTAGACTCCTTTGCATAGGTACACATAGATTCTATATTGTAGGCAGAAATATTTGGTTAAAACCTTCACTGCTCTCCCTCTGTAGTGTCTATGTCTTTTCACATTTAACTTGACATTATTTAATTGCTTTACTCTTTTATTATCCATTGATACATTTGACTTGTACTGACATACTTGAAGGTTCTTTTAATAGGATTTTTTTGTGCACAAAATCCACTGATATCTCCCTAGACTGCCTTGTTTTTCATAATGGCTTTGTTGTCGCTTTCTTATGTTTGAATATAAGAGCTATTACAGAGCTTCTGCATTTGAACTTCATGTCCCTAGTAGTAAGTTGACAAGCCCTTCAGCCCAAAGAAATGTTGAAAGTTATACATCCTTCCACAACACGTAGGGGAATATTTCAGTAGAACAGACTACTTGAAAAAACAAGCAACTGAAATTGATTAATGATGATACTTACTAATTATACAGTAGTTTTCCTCTTCAAGATACTTCAATCATTAATTAATTTTCACCACCTTGCTACCCTCTCATTTGTTTCACCATTTGCTACTTCACACATTATTCCTATTTTCTACCATACCTTAATTTTCCGTTGTAGGTAATGCAACCTCATTGGTTTTTTTCATACATCCATTTGGTGGTTATCTGTAAGCATCACTAAGCATAAACTATAAACCTATAGAACATTTAATTTGCTGTATTTGAATGTGCATCAGATTCTAGCAAACTTACCATAAATTGATCTGAAATATTTTCAGTGGGTTGAAGATTTAGCACTGCTGATTCATTGGGAGGTTGTCATATATAAAAATTGGTACTATATAAACAAGTAGATGATAATAGCTTCAGCAGTGTAAATAAATACTTACAATTAATTCTCCCTTCATTTTGAGAACTTAGGAGTGTGGAAATATTAATAAAGGTATTATGAAACTATCAGTTTGCATCATAAATATGAATTTTCATTCCCTATATATTAGGCAATATTACAGAGAAACAGCCAAAATTTATTTTAAAATTCAGTAATTCAAGCATCATAAATCTATAGCAGAGCCAAAATATGGGACACAGGAAGATAATGCTTTTGGGATTTTGTGACTGGCTACAGAGAAAAGCATTGTTTGCATCAGCTCTCCTGTAAAAGGGATGGAACTGAAATGCAGATACACGTGACTTCAATCTGTATTTAGAATCATAGAATGTTTTGGGCTGGAAAGGACTTTAAACATCATCTAACTACAATCCTCCTACTGTGGGCAGAGTCACATCCCACTAGACTAGGCTGCCCAAATCCCCATCCAATCTGGCCTGAACACTTCCAGGGATGGAGTATCAACAACTTCTCTGGGCAACTTATTGCAGTGCCTCACCAGCATCACAATAAAGAATTTCTTCTGTATACCAAATCTAAATTCCTCTTCTCTCAGCTTGAAGCCTTTCCTCCTCATCCCATCTCTACAGTTCATGATGAAGAGTCCCTTCTCTCTGACTTCACTGTAGGCTCCCTTCAGATACTGGAAGCTTACTATGAGATCTCCATGTAATCTCTTCTTCAGGCTGAACCTCCCAAGCTTTTTCACCTTGTCTTCAGCCGAGAAGTGCTCCAGTTCCCTTTGGGAATCCACTAAGCCCACAATGGGCTTTCTTCCCCTTTTTGTAGGGAATGTTAGGTGTCCTTTAGGATAAGGATCCATTTGATATAATTGACATTTATGATAACATGTTAGTTCTTATTAAATCTACTTGAGAATCACTATCTCTGGTCATTTATAATGTTATGAATACTGTGAAAAGTAATCAGATTTTTTTTTCCCCCCTTTTTCATTGACTTCACTTACAGAAGCTGTTATTTCCAACACTTTTAAGTAGTCAGGTTGTTGTTTGTCTTCATTCCAATTAGTTTATTACAGATATATAAACGCATGCATGCTATTCTGTGTACCTGGCATTCTCCTCATGCCCAAAACATGAACAGTTCCAGAAGGTTTTTACTTAGAGGTAACGAACTACTAGAGAGTGACACTTTTTTTAACTCATGACTTCAAAATGGGGAAAACTGATCGTTGTCCTGGACGCTTGCATAACCATTTCGGACTTTGTCTTGGAGGCATGTTGCTTATATACTGCATATAGACAAGTTGTGCTGCTTTACAATTTCTGAGGCTGTTCCACATGGGTTTATTTGGCACTGAATACTCAAAAACTGCTTAACTTTGGTTTTGAATTCAGAGTTTTGTGATCCCTATCTAACTGCATTTACCTAATCTAGATTATGTTACATCTATTACCTTTCCTTTACTTTGCAACATATTGATCTATAAAGTATTATATACATCTATGGTGACAAAGGCTAATTGATTAGATTTTTTGTGTTTGAATTTTTCCTTCCTTCCCAGCAGTATGGGAAGGATTTTGTGGTTTTGGTTTGTTGGTTTGGTTTATTTGTGGTTTTTTGTTTTGTTTTGTTTTTGGTTTGGTTTGGTTTTAAGCACATGTTTAATTTATTTTTAGCAGCTGATTTGCTTTAATGAACCAGTTGACTTGAAGTCTTTAAATATAAAAGCTCAGCCCTTCTGCATGCTTAAAAAATATAGATAATTCTGTTTATTGGTTATTTATAACTGAGAGTTTTTCTAAACTGCAAAGAAGTGCTTTATAACCCAATCATATCATCAGAACTGAAATAGATCTTACTTCTGTGAAGATATCTATGACACAAGATTTTAATTATTCTATCAAGTAACAAAACACCCATAAGGTCTTTCTTTAGATTACAATAGGAAGCTAGCTGAAATCTTAGGAAGTAAAAGGTTTTCCATCTTTTACTGCAGCTAGAAAACTGTCCCTTCTTGAAGTTCTTTTCCAGTATTGATACTGATAATTCGCTTGAATAGTTTGCCTACTGATCTGAACCAGAATCTTTATTTTTACCTAAGGTTTCTGTAATAAGGACCAGTAGCTCTGGGTCACGGAGTAGATGTTATCTTAAATGCTTGCTACTACTTCATTTTGTGTTTCACATTGCCTTTTCTACAAAAATAAGTATTTCTCTTCCAAAATCTGTTTTTTTTCTTATCAACATGTCCAATTTCATCTTTAGATTAAAAACTATTAAAAACTAGTTCTGAATTTATGTACTCAGAAATTCTTGGCCTACCAGAAAATCTTACTACAGAGGTGTATTGGTTTTGCACGGGCTGGTTTTTGGCAGCAGGGGGGCCACAGAGGTGGCTCCTATGAGAAGCTGCAGGAAGCTTTTACCATGTCTAGCAGAGCCAGTCCCTGGTGGGTCTGAAGATGGACGTGTTGCTGGCCAAGGCTGAGCCAATTAGAAAAGTTGGTAATGCCTCTGTGATGACATATTTAAGAAGGAAATAAAGACAAAGTCACAGGATTTTTGCTCCTAGTCAGAGAAGAGAGAGGTGAAAACATGAGGGAAACAACATGGAAACACCAAGGTCAGTGGAGAAGGAGGGGCAGGAGGTGCTCCAGTCCCCGGAGCTGAGATTCCTCTGCAGGCTGTGGTGAGACCATGGTGAAGCGCTGTGCCCCTGCAGCCCATGGGGATCCACGGGGCATGCAGAGATCCACCCACAGCCTGTAGGGACCCACAGGGCATGCAGAGATCCACCCACAGCCTGTGGGGATCCACGGGGTGTACAGAGATCCACCCACAGCCTGTGGGGACCCACAGGGGATGCAGAGATCCACCCACAGCCTGTGGGGACACACAGGGGATGCAGAGATCCACCCACAGCCCGTGTGGATCCACAGGGCATGCAGAGATCCACCCCCAGCCCATGTGGGAGGTGCTCATGCTGGAGCGGGTGGATTCCTGGAGGAGGCTGTGATCCAGTGGGAGACCAGGTGGAGAGAGAGGGCCCTTGCTCCCAGGCTGGAGCAGCCTGTCCTTGGAAGACTGCACCCTGTGGAAAGAAAGACCCAAACCACAGCAGTTTGGGGAGGAGTGTGTGCCCATGGGAGGGACTCACATTGCAGCAGTTTTGGCAGGACTGCTGCTCTTGAGAGTGGAGCCATGCTGGAGAAGTTCACGGAGAACTGTCTCCCATGGGAGGGACCACACAGTCTCACAGGGGAAGGACTCCTGAAGCTGTGGAAGAAAATCTCGGTGATGAACTGACCAAAACTCCCATGCCCAGTCTCTCTGTGCTGTCGCTGGGAAGGAGGGAGTGGCTGGGGAGAAAATGTGTTTTAAGGGCTTATTTTACTTCTCATTATCCTTCTCTGACACTGTTAATAATAAATTCACTTTGCAACTTAGAGTTGAGCCTGTTTTGCCCTTGAAATAGTTCCCCTGGTCCTTATCTCACTCATGAAACCTTTGTTAATTTTTTCCCTCCTTTGCCCAGCTGTAGCAGGAAAGGGTGAGCAAGCAGCCCTTGCGGGCACCTGATGCTGGGCCAGAGTCAAACCACCATAACAGGTGATAGGCATGCAGCTGGAGAATGCTTGGTATGGTCTAAATAGGTCCATTGCTCAACAACAAATATGAAGAATAGAAATATTCCTCATATACTTCTAGTGTAAATGATCAAGGCCATTCAATTTTTCAACAAAAAACAACCCAGAAATATAGTGTTCTACCATTTTATTTCCTGGGCCTGAAATGCTGTCCAATGGTAATCACAATTGTTTTGCTTAAAAAATAAAATTATGATAAAGTTACAATTAAGAATCTCTTAATAATAAAACTTTCTGGAAAGATTATGCAAGACTGAATAGTGCTGATCTAAAGTGATGAATGAGATGGCCTGTGATAGACATAGAAACTAGTAAAGAAGATTACAGCAAAATCACTGTCTGTAGTAGTTGCACGTTCACTAAATTTTGGTCTTGGTACTTACTCTTTTTGTGAGAGAGAGACTAGGAGAAAAACAAAGCAGGCTCAACCTTAAAATTAACAAAGAGTTTTATTAACATACACTAAAAGAATAGGAAAAAAAAGTTGAAAAAAAACTAAAACAGAATGAAACTTCAAAAACAATCTTCCCTCCCCTTACAAACTATTCACTTTCTTACAAAACAACATAAAGAGACAAAACTTGTAATTTTCAGTCAGTTTCACTATCTGACAATAGTCTTTCATCAATTCATTAGGGGAAGAGTATCTTTTCGAGTCATGGATCCTACTGACAACTTGGAACAGTTCTCTTGTGGGTTTTGATCTGTCACAAAAACAACTGCCCGGAGAAACCTGCCTTGTGACCCTCCCAGGAGCAGTTTCCCAAGCTGCTTATGGGTCATGGGTCTTAGAGTTTTGCATACTGGGGTGTCACCTTTTAAAGATGAATAACTCCAAAGCAAAGGTTTCTTCACCTCAAAAGTACAGAGATATCTTCTTACTTCTTCACTGGTGCAGAAGTAAGTAAGATAAAGCTCATCTTTATCTCTGTTTCAGCATCTTATAGCATATTACTTAGTACATCACAAACACCTTTGCTCAAATCCACACACAAATTAAAACAATCATCTCCCCAAATGCACATCTTTCCCATGATTTAAAGGAATGACCTAAATATAGAGTTCATTTCCATGGCTCAAGTAAGAATAGAACAACCAGCTCTTCAACCCTCTGTCCCAACAGTCTTTTCACTCTTGCTTTACTGACTTCATCTTGTTGTTCTTTATGTTCACTCTGTCCTTTCTTACTCTCTCAGAGAAGGGCCAAGCTCTGGAAGCTTCATGTTGCTAAGGAAGAGTTAAATCTGCTCAGAGTCTTTGTCTCTCTCGGTAGCTCGTGGTGTTAGATGTTCAAGGCCGAGCTGATGAGGGAGGAAGAACTCACAGAAACATCAGAGATCAGAGCACTCAGGCAGTCCAGAATCACAAAAAAACCAGGCAGGATCATAAATGCCTTCTCAGCCCGCTCCTCAGTGTAAATGGGGGTGGCCTCGGCCCAAATGGTGCCCATAGCTCTTATCAGGGGCCCAGCAGAGATCTCTCCCTGCTCCAGGGAAGTCTGAAGAAAGTAGCTGTTGCAAAACAGCAACCTCTCCTTCCCTTCCCCTTCACCCGGGAGCTGATAGAATCTGGCCAGGCCTCAGGCCAGCTCCCTACAAAAGGGGGGAGCAGCAGGCCCAGCTCGATGTTACCTGTCTCTCTCTGGCCAAAAGAAGAAGGAAAAGGACCTACCTACAGGAAATCAAGGAGTTTTTATGTGGTACTTCCCAAAGTTGCAGCTAACAATTTCAGTGGTCAGAATAGATGCCAATATTCCAACTAACCCTCTGATAGGTTGCTGTCTCTTCCAAAGCAATTCCCAGATCCTGACCTGGAGAATCATTTTACATTCTTTTATAACTAAAAAACCAAACTCTACCAACGCATGACACTGTCCTAGAATTGATGGGGTAAAATACAGATTAGATTATATTTCTGTTTTAACCCTTTTAACTGGGAAAACGGACTGAAAGGAACTGATGGATGTTATTTTAGTAAACTGATAAGGTAATTACCCACAGGGCTGTGCTGTTCTGATAGACTTCCTGATGAGCAATATTCGTATCAAATTAGGTGTAAGAAAAGTCTGGTTTGGTCTTTATAAAGAAGCATTAACATAAAACATTTTACTTTCACTGTACAAGTTTAGAACTTAATAACTTGGGGGCTAATTTACCTATCAATATTCTGTGGTGATTTTAAGAAAGATATGCCATGTCTAAATTGTGGTTTATGCTGTGTAATTAAACATAGTTGTTGTTTGGAAGAGTAACTATAGATTCCTCAGTGTCATAATTTCACCTGATTGAAACTCTATCAAACCCACAGGTAGTGTTTAAATGGGTAGGTTTCACTGATGTTCTTTCTAGGAAATTGACTTAAATGAAAGGGAAAAAATTGGTCTAGCAAAATTGTTATGTAATGGGATAAAACTCCTGAAAAATCTCAATGTTTAGAACAGTCTGTGAAGGAGAGAGTTCTGAAGTAAGCTTTTTGTCAAGGGAGAAGCATTTGTTTAGTTGTGGGACCATTTCCATTTCAGACATAACTGGCCTACAACAAAAGACGAGGTGAGAAGAAAAGCTTCCTAATTTCAAAAGGAATCCAAGAAGCTCTCTATTATCTTTAAGCTTTTTGACTTTCCAGAAAGGAGATCTTACAGGTACCATCTGAAAGCAGTAAATATTGTCGTGCGTATTGTCAAGGCTCAATTCTTGTTTAAATCAGATAATAGTTGTTGGTTTAGTATCAACGTGTAATTATCAAGTAATCTGACAAAAGGTCAGTATCAGCAATAAAACAGAACATAATATCTAGATACTTACACAATTTTTACAACTTTCTCAACATTCTTTTTTAATCCTCAGAAACAGTAATTTTCCAAAGTCCTAATGTAATTGTCAGAGAATCTGTGGATCCCATTCCTGAACAGGCAGATACCTCTATTTCACCACCCCTTCTGGGAGAGGTGCAGGTGCTGCACCTCTGCCAGATCTGCGTCCATGTAACCTTCCACAACCTGCCGACCACAAAATGGTGAGATACCCCTCTACAGGGTCACATAGGTCTGCTTGAGATGGGAGGCCCTATCAATCATCTGAGTAGTGTAGGCTACACTTCTGGAGTGAAGCTGCTTCATCAGGTCTAGGCAAACATCACAGTAGTGGTGAAATGACTTCTAGCTGTGTCAAACCCACTCTGAATGGCTGCTCTGTTACCAAGGTCTTTCCCTCAGTCACTGTTAAAATCTCACCCTTCTCTTAAGAAAGAAACTCATTCTTCTTTCTTAAAAGTCTTCTGATATTCCTCTGGTTATAGTGTTTAATCTTGGCTGATGGCAGTCTCATGCAAACCTTGTTAAATGCCCCACACTATTATCAGGCTTTTGGCAAACACTTTGTGAAAATTTTGTGTGGACCATTCATGTATGTTCTTCATGCTCACATGTCATATCAGCTATTACTATCCAAATAAGATCACCAAGAGGGACCTTGTGAATTCCTCATACTGAGATTCCAAAGTTTTGCATGAAATTAGATTATGGTCTGATTTATACAAGTTGTCCTATTTATTGGCAAGAGACTGTAGTTAGGACTAATGTGTTGGATCCAATAAAGCATCTGGGAAAATCAGATGTTTTGGAAATGTTATTCTGCCTGGATTTTTTTTCCTGATTTCTTTGTGTAAGAAGCTTAGATATGCTTCCTGTAAATACTATTTCTCTGTGAGATTTATGGAAGGCCCACAGAGTCCATCAAACAGTTTAGTTTAAATCCGAGACAGGCATAAAAGGGATCTTTTGGAAAGGTATTTTTTCTAACTTCAGGGTAGGTGTGGGATTCATTAGAATTGATGCCTATTGTGCATGGCTGAAAGGGTGTAATTACACAAGGGTGTAATGATCAGCCTCCTTGGCCCCAGAGACCAAAGGAAAAGTAATGCTGCAATACAGTTAAACTGAAGCAGGGTTAGAAGTAGACAGGCTAGCAAAATTGTGATTTTTTTTCCAGAAGCCTAGACAGCTTCAGTGAGAATTCACTTTTATACATGTAATGTCAGTGGATATAAAGAAGTCTAATTTGTGTCTTTCCACGTGCTACCAGGTTCTTGCAATGTAATCTTAAGTAAAGGATACTTATTCTATAACAAATTACCTCTAATGACCTAAGTGCACATGAGGAACCAAGGAATATAATTTTAAATATTTCTCTTGTGGTGTTGGGCACTTTTTTTTTTTTTTTTTTTTTTTTTTTTTTTTTTTTTTTTTTTTTTTTAATGGCTATCTAAGGCTAGTAAAACAAATTCATTTTCAGATAAGCGTAGATGTATGGACGTCACAGATTTTTGGTTTCCATTGTTCTTGAAAATGGTGATTCTGATTTTTCAATGTTATAGTACTTCTAAATGAATTTTGGGTATGGTGATATGATTAAATATGACTATGATGAAAGCAATAACAAGGGCAGTTGGTCTCTGATTCAACATAAGTGATGCACAGTCTGTTGGAGGGGCAAATATAGAATGGATTTTTTTAAGGTTCAGATGGTCTTATTTGTTCATTATTTTCTACTATCATGAGCAAAGATAGTGATTTATAGTGACTCAGCCTGAAAAATGCCTGTGTACCTGGATCTCTATGCAGCAGCAAATTGTCATAACCTAAAAAACGTGAATGGCAGCTACTTCAGAATCTATGCAAAATCTAAATGCAAGAAATTCTCCATTCAAAAACCTATCAGTCTGAACTAGGGAATGTTTTATTCATTTATGATGAATAATGACTGATGTTCAGTTGTAATTTTTTATAGTGTTTTACAAAATCTGTAGCTATGCAGTACACTGTTTAGAAACAGAGCGTATGGAATTCTTGGTTACAGTTCATTGCATACATGTACTGTTTGCTTTTCCACGTGGTGTAGTATAACTTCTGATCCCAATTCCATGACTTGGGGGCTCCTGTGGCAGGTGATTCTTGTGTAATTATTAGCATAAGAAAGAAAGTTGCTTTATTTTATCAATCCCTTATCTCAGGGTCAGAAAGTGAAAGACAAATACAACTGAATCAAATTAATTGCTTTTATTCTCAGAGACCTGATCAATATATTACCACTCTTGAAAGTTGTTTTCAGAAATCAGTTTCAATATTGCAAAGTACTTAAATTTTTTAATTATGTTAGAGAACCAAGATAAAATTTTCTTGGTTTGAAAGACAGGTGTCTACCAAGGAAGGCAGGAACCTCCCCTGGAATGGTGAATACAACCCCTTTCCCTCCAAAACATTTAAACTTTGAAATAAGGGCCTTTCAGGCAAAGGTATGGGAAAAGGAATACCAGTTGTTTACTGGTGTATGTATGTATAACCAGGCAAACACAGCAGAAGAGCAGAACACCCACTGAAGTCTCTTCCCACTCTCGAAGCGCTTTCCCCGTTGGGGCCGATACGGTCGCAGCCGGCAGGGGGCGCTGGTGGCTCCCGGCGGGCAGGGCAGGGGCGGTGAGTCCCCCACACCTGCGGGGGGCGCTGTGGCACAGTTTCCTCACGCGATAATGGTGGGTGGGATGGCAAAAATGGGCCCCAGCGGGAACCTCGGAGTAGCGGCTGGACCTGAGAGCAGGCTCACCCGGGGCAGTGAGGAAGAGGCAGCAGAAACTCTGCAGCTGTAGCTGGAACCGCATGGTGCCCCAGCAGGCAGGGGGTGCCGAGCCACATCACGGCAAAAACCCAGAGCTGTGGCAGAAGAACGGCGGGGTTGGGCAGTGGCAGCCCGGCTCCTGAACACAGCCGGGAGAGGCTTCCTTGGAGGGGGAAGGGATCCCGGGGTTTTCCCTGAGGCACCCGAGCAGATGGTGAAAGTTCTTTTTTTAGTGAGGTAGTGTGTTAATAAGATCCCAGTGTGACGTCAACTCTTACGAGCAGAGCTCCACTCACAATAGAAGAAAACAGCAGGAGACAGAGCCCCACATTGGTGGTGAATTCTGCCCACAGCCCAATGCAGCCTGCCTCCCCATCCTAAACCAACAAGGAAGAGAGCGAGGAGCTGTGCCCAGCCCCTTCCTCCAGCCCAAATCTCGAGGCATCTCTGCTGCTCCGAGAGAAAGCCCTCAGAAAAGAGAAGGGTGGACACGTGCCCTCCTCTCCTGATCTTGGCAGCTTCTTTTGTCTCTCCTAAATACCAGTTACTGTTTTTTAGCGACAGATGGGACAAAATTCCATGACAGAAAGAAGCAAAAGGAAAAATCCTAAACCCCAACAATTTATATATGATATTTCAGTGTGATAACTTCTATGAAAACTTTTAATGCATTTTGGTAGAAAAGTTATTAACTCTGGTGGGTTTTGGTTTTGTTTTTTGGGTTTTTTTTTCCCCTTTTTGTGTGTGTGTGTGTGTAGTTTTGTGTGTGTGTGTGGTTTTGTTTTTTGTTTGTTTGTTTGTTTGTTTGTTTTTAATAATATTAGATTGGGTAGGAAACTTCCTGTTAAATGTCTGTCAACCTTCAGAAAACAAGAAGCTTTTTAGATATTATCTACCTATTGATATATATTCCTCAAAAGAATCAACTAACTTCCTTAGTTAAAAGTATTGTGTAAATCTCATTATTCTTGAAAACAGTTAGGCTTTGCTTTCACGTGCAAGAGCTGTATTATCCTTGTCTATACAGTATATGATGTCATCCACAAATGCTGCTTGTAGGCATGCCAGATATTTAAATTGTAGTGGACTAATGCTGTAAAGGACATAGACTTAGTCCATGTCCTCAGCTATAAATTTCTTTAATATCCCTATATATTTTGAGAGTAGAAATTTGAAGGATAATAAAAATATATAAAAAAATTTGAAATTACATGTATAGTCCAGTTTCAAAAGAAAAACCATCACCCTCCAATGGTCTTACTCATTGAGATGAAACAATAAGTTATATCATAGCATCTGTGACTTGCTTTCTGTTGGGCTTCTGTGCTATATCCCAGAAGTCTTGTCATTCTGCCACATTTTTGGCAATATAACCTGGATCAGGGATGAGATAGAAGCAAGAGTATGGGATACTATAAGAGCATGGGTCTTGCTTAGAGGTTCATAGTAAAACTAGTCCTATTTACTGTGCATGATTGCACTGAGATCCACTCTCTTTCTTTCTGTCACTAACAATTAGTATTTATTATTTCCATCCCTATGCTTCTTCACCAAATTATTCAGTGAAAATGAAGTCTTGCAACTCATTGGATCCTGATATATCAGACATACACGCCAAACTTTGAGATATCTAGTCACACACAGACTTTCTCTCTGTTGCTGACAACTCACAGATATTTTAGTTGCTGCTGAATAGTGTTTACCCTAAGTCAAGAACTTTCCAATTTTCCATGCTCTGACAGCCAGCAGGTGCACAAAAATCCAGGAAGGAGCAATACCAGGACAGCTGACCCAAACTGGCCAAAGGAATATTCCATAACAAGGAATGTCATACCCAGTATATGAACTGGGGGGAAGTGGCCGGAAGGTACTTACAGCTACTGAGGGATGGGCTGGGCATCAGTGAGCAGCTGCTGAGCAGTTGTATTGGGCATCTCTTACTTCTCTTGGGTTTTACTCCTCTTTCTCTTTTACATTTAATTATTATTGTTTTACTTTCTTTCAATTATTAAATGGTTGCAATTATTAAAGGGTATTTAATTGCGAGCATAGGTTAAAACATGACATGCCCATACAGAAAATAAGTCTGAAAGCATGGCTTGAATTACAGCCAGAAGGAATTCTATGAAGTCCATGAAGCTGTGTGTGCCCGTTTGATGAAGTCATGCACAGGGAGACATTTCAGAGCAGGCTTCCACGTAGACAGGAGGCATGCTGTGATCCCAGCTGCTATGAGGACTGCTCACTACAAGCAATGCAGACATGACCAGGAGCTGACACTGCTCTTCTCTTTAGCAAAAGTTGTTTTTCTCCCTATAGGCTAAGTTTCCCTCCACCTCTGTATTTTCACATTACCTATAGCTATGGAGAACTAGGCTTCTGCAAACATTTCAAAACTTTCTCATAGGAAGTGTTTTAATAAAACCTACAGGCCCAGCTGAGATTGATTCTTTAGACACCTGAACACCTCTAGAAATGTGTCCCTTGGGCACTTTTGAAAGTTGGCTACTTTTCTGCATGCACACAAACACAAACTCTCACACACATGCACATATATATATATATATATGTGTGTGTGTGTGTGTGTGTATATATGTATGTATGTATGCATTTATTGGGTAATAATCTCTAATGCTAACTGACAAAAGATTCCTGAATTAATGGGGTGTCTCTGAGCATTGTTCCAGTGAAAATGATCATTAGATGTTTCTCTGGCTAAAGATATGAGAGAGCTAATAGTTTCAAGTGGGCAGTACCAAATGGGCAGAGCTTCTTCTCAACCTAGGGAGATGCATTTTCCATACTTTAATGGGGGAGGAAGGAGTGAAAGCAGCATCTGCTCCCATACTGCAGAAAGAAAATACTAAGCAAAGAGAAAAGACACCTCTTAAAAATTTTAGGTTAGTTTCTCATATGCATAATAGCATTCACATTTTACACCTTGCACTAGATTTTCTTTCAAAATGAAAAGGCAAATTAATTAATACCTCAGCAGCTATGATAAAAATCACTTTTTAACCTAAGTTGAAGTTAATTTGGAAATTCTTAAGACTCTTAAAAAAATATAAATTATATCTATCTATCTATCTGTCAGTAAATAAATAAATAAATAAATCGCACCTTCATAAGCTGAGGGGCCTGCATCTGCAAGATTTCTCATTATGATTCATGCACACCTTGTTGCTCCCCTTGAGTCTCTTTCCCTGCGCAAGAGAAGCTAGAAAGACATTGTAGTAGTAAAGCAGAAATAATATTTTGTCAGTGCTCAGTGTTTCAAGAAATTTATTTCTGTATGCATTAGAGAGCTGGATAGATTTACACTACAGAAATGCTTGAAATGCTCAGCCCTGGGTTGCACTAGCGCCCCCTCTGATGCATGCTGTCTAGATGTATACATGAAATCACCTCAGTACGTGTTGTTTAAATGTACAGATCCAATCTAAATGAAATCAGATAATCATAGAATATATTGGATTGAAAGTGGCCTCTAAAGGTCACCTACTCCTACCTCTCTGGCATGGGAGGGGACACTTACCACTAGACTAGGCTTCCCAGAGCCCCATCCAACCTGATCCTGAATATTCTAGGGGTTGAAGCATCCATCACCTCTTGGGCCACCTGCATCAGTGTTTCAAAACCATCATTGTAAATGCATTGAATTGCCTTTTAATGTAGACATAGGTAGATAAATTTCCCCTCCATTTGATATAACAAGTAGTGTGGCAGCACCTTCCCTCTACAGGGCAGACGGGCTAGCTCAGCACCCCAGAGCTGTCACAGGAGTGGGGAGCAGTGTTCCTGCAGCAGCGCCTTAGGACACACGGATCCTGCTGGAGCAGAGGCGAATTCCTGCAGCTCTTGGTGTTGTCAGCTAGGACCGGGATAAAGGATTAGAGGAGATCTTTTCTCAGGGATAAATCCACAGGGTTTATCAGCGAAAGGATCCACAGAAAAAAGGCCCCGAGCACTGGTGTGCTCCGGGTTATAAACTCAAGGGGGTGGTAGGGGAGGATACAAACATTCAACCAATCAAACACAACTGGGGAGGAGCTGAGGGAGGAGATTATAATGAAGGAAAACAATTGGGTTGCAGTATAGGAGGGATTGTATTACTTAGCCCAATGGGGCTTCGAAGGAGATATGATGAACACAGAGCATTCCGGATAAAGGGGTAGGGTTTAAAATAATGGACAGGGTAGGCAGGGTTTGGATAATTGACAGGGAGGGTACTAGGACAAAGGTGAGGAATAACCATAGGGAAGAGAGGGGAGCATGCAAAATCTGGGACAAACCATTAACATATGAAACATAGGGGAAACCAGAACAAGCCATTTTAACAGAATACAACAAGTAGCACAACTTAACACACAGTATCTGAACACACTTTAATATTCCATGTATTTATTCTCCTTTAAGAAAAGTGTAGTGAGTAGGAATTCAGTAACAACTTAACATGGAAATGTATATGTGTGTGTTGTATATGTATCATTACGCATATATATACATATATATCTAGAGTAATATTGAAGGCTGTAATCTACTCAAGTAGGCTAAATGAGGTTAGAGCTTTCTTAACAGTGACACAAAGCAGCCTATGTCCAAATTCTTTTAAACTGCTGACATGTGAAACACAAAGTTTGCTCAACCATCAATTAACATGGGCAAGAGTCCTTCCTATCTCCTGAGCTGCGCTTGAAGGTTTTTTGGAGACTAGTAGGGGCCATTTGAAGACCTAGCATTAGAAATAACTATATTTCTGTGTATATAAATATTCCCTGGTGCTTTAATTTACTACAGTGCATGTTATCAAACAAATGGTTGCTTTGCTTAACTTGAGTGTACTCATAACTACATGGGAAGCATGTCACCATGTACTTAATGCTGTACAACATTTCCAAATGCCATGCAATTCCTCCTTTCCATTAGTTAACAATCAGAATTTCTGGTGCTAGAACACTCCTCTTTGGTGTATATGAGTGCACATTCAAAGAAAGGAGGGAAGTCATTAGGAAATCCTTGCTAGCTCTGATCCAAACCTTACTTTAGCTTGTTCAGCAGCACATGGGGTAAAATTTCTTCACTCCAGCCTAAGTCTTCCCATAATCAAATTAAGAGGAAGAAATGGGTAGGTAATGAAAAAATCTGGGTTTGAAATGTTCAGAAATTAAGTCCAGTATGACATATTATAGCATTAGCTTGTCACAGATTTATGTGACATATTGATTAGCTAATGGCAATAAAAAGAAAAAAATAGGATGCTACAGACAGTCTGTGATATCTGAGCCAGAGACACTGTGATGAGTCACTGATTTGTGAGATCCTGAAAAGGAGGACATTATAACACTAATAAATCCACAACAAAGAAAACCTCTTGTATGCTGACACTAATTTTACCATGTTCTTTATGGAAATATATGCTGGAGAAAAGAAGATGTTTTACGAAAGGAGACTGTCTATATGAACAAGGGGATGAGTACCAGAAATACTGCTGGATTGTAAATACAAGAAAATCTGTAATAGTATTTCCATTTATCCGAATTTTAGAAACAAGAAACAGCAACTATTTGTTGGTACCCTGGGAAGTGTGAAACATTTCTTGGCAATCCACTTGATTCTGTAGATGACCTCTGTGTATTTGTGGCAGCAGAAGTTCCAGGTTTCCTCGAGTACTTTGCTAATTTTGATTACAAGACTCACTCATCCTGTTTATGTTTTATTTCTGTGGCACTTATCTGGTACAATATGCAGAATGTATATGGGATTTATGCTATAACTATATGAAGGCATGAAGGGATTGCCTTAGAAGGTTGATAGGCAATTAACGGAAATAGGGGTGGCTGAACTTCCTGACCTTGCAGGTTACTCATCAGAAACTTCCTATGCTGGAGAGCTCTGAGATTCATGTCATTTCTTGGACTAATGAGGAAAAATGGAGCTTTGAGGGAATTCACAAGAAGGTGGTGCTAGAGGTGCTCTAGAGCAGAACAAGCCAGGAATGACCTTTCCAGGATTTACTTATTTATTGTTGGAGTCCAGGGCATTCCTTTGGCTGCCCTGGAGGGTCAGAGACTTGGACAGGGGGGTCTGGGACCCCAGCCCAGAGCTCAGAGGGAGACTGGCTTTGATCTCAGTCCATGGGAAAGGCTTCCTGCACTGCGGGAGGGGTTGCAGGCCACAAAAGTGTGAAAGGTAGTAGTTTAGCTTATCACAAAGTAATAAAACAGTAGATTTGGGTTTTTAGCATTGAAGTGAATGGGAGCAAGATAGAAGACTTGGGGCATTGTCTCCTGCTTCTTCTTTCTTCTTCCCTCACTCAATTTTCAGCAGTGACGGTAGCACAAAGTAGTTTAAAGAGATTGGGTCAAAGTAGGGATGACCTGTTTAGTATAAGTGATAGGTATTGGCAAATAATGATAAATAAAGAATACGTAGCAATTAGTATAAAAGATAACGACAGCCCCGTTCGGGAAGAGTCGAGGAGTCACCAGATGCCCGAGCAGCTGCACAGACCTTTGTAGAGCACTGAGAAAATTGTAAGACAAAAAATAATAAACGAAGCGTGCAACCTTGAAAAATCAGAACCTAAAGACTCCGTCTCTTTCTTGCGTTTAGCTCAGAGCTTTGCAGAGGGCAAAAGACTCTGAAACAACCTGAATCTTGGAAAAAAACCCCGACAATTTATTTCCTCTACAGCTGGGGAACTCTACTGCCTGTTTCTAGCATGACCTCACTTCTAGCTGTGCTCATAGCCTCTATATAGGTTCATCACTACTTCAGAATAAAGTGAGAGCCAATGGTTGACTATAATATAAGAGAACTTACTGATTTCATACCTGAAACACCAGATAAAATTCCAGACTTTTCTATATTTCTCCTTTTCAGAATTTTTCATAATAATATATATTACATAGGAAAATTTAAAGTTACCAGCTACTCTGACTTCAGATTTTTTAGTCTAACCATACAGTTAATACCTTCATCCACTGGCTTTGCAAAAAACCCCAAAACCTTCTAATGCAAGATTAGAGGCTGATTCTTTTAGTGGATATTAATGCAGGAAAAAACCATTGATTTTTATTTTCCTTTGATTTGTAGAAAAGGTAGTGACATTATTCCTGATGTGAAAACACCATCACTATATTTCTGCTGCCAAAGAGCTCTTGCAACTACAGCCCAAGAGAAAACTAGCAGTTTTCTTTAGCTAACCTGTATGTAAAAGTGGCATAACCTGCTGTGGCCATTTCAGAACTCCTCTGGAAATAATTCTTAAATATACTGAAAAGCATTTTAAAATATGGTTCGCGTAAGAAATTCTTATTTCCTCTTATATTTAAAAACTCTATCAGGAAACTAGACTATTTGTGCTTAAATCCCCTAGAAAAGCAATCCTGTCCTCATTATCCAAGCCACCAGTCCACAGACAAAGAGTAGAAACAAGAAACAAATTACCATATTGACACCCAGATCTTTCCTATTTTGTCTTGACAGCTTTTCATTTATATGATGGTGTATTTTTCCCTTGCAGCTATTGCCTCCTGTTACTCTTTAAGGTAATTGAAGCTGGGCCCAAAAGACCTTAGAGGCTTGTATCTTCTCCTCACATTAGTGACACTTCAGTGATGAACTTGAACTTAAAGTTACTGAGGCGTAACTGAGGGTTCATTTGATAGCTAGTGGTTTTCAGCAGCACTGCAGGGCTTCAGAGGCTCAGCGTGAGTGAGATTGTTAATGTCCTGTGAGGGAAAACAATAACACATTTCATTAATGCATTCATGTGTGAAGCATCCATTAGTGCACTGGAGGTATTAATGACGTTATGCTTTAAACTGACATGTGGGGCATGACAGGAATTGCAAGTCTGATGAGAACAGATGACAAGATAAGCAAATATTTGAATGGCTTCATTTGCCTGCAGGTCAAGCCATGTTGCAGGGCAGCTGAGAAAGCTAAAACCTGGGAGAGGTTAGTGTTTTCCTAGCATGGATTGAACTACAGGAAAACTTAAGAAAGGTTGTTTACTAAATAAATATAGAGGTCAGTAAGAACAATAAATATGTAGAAGGTACAAGCCTAGTTATTACTGAGTCTCAGTTTGTAATTTGAGTTAAATTGCTAAAGCCATAGCACAATTCAAGGTATAGATACACAGACAAATATTTTAATTTTATGGATATACTTTTAATTTTCAGTAATTCCCCTCTTTCTGCCTGATGTGAAGGTTTAAAATTTACAGCCAAATAACATGCTGACTAAATCAACAGAACCGTTGCACTTTGTGCTAGAACTGAGTTTAGCAACGGGATTTTAATAAACTAGTTTGTCTGCAGGCAAGCAGAAGTTGTTTAAGTTGATAAGGTTATTATTCTTCTCTCATTGTCATGCACATTCTTTATTTGTCAGGTTTGACCTAGTCATAAATTAGCAAATAAAGGCCTGTTTCCCTGTTTTGGACCAGTGTTGGATTGCTGCAGGAGGCTCACAGTGCGATGGATTTGATGGCTGCAACTCAGCCGTTAGATGACAGCAGTGCACATCTCAATGCAATCCAGCATAATTTAACATGAACGATCTGACATGCTTGGCAGATTTTTGAAGAAGGGGGAGGGAAAGGCCACTCCTTTGCTACCTCTGATTCAGAATGATTTCATACAGCCAGACTTTTCAGAAGCAGTAACGCTCACTAGCTGTCTAATGCAATGAGGTTGCGCATTATGACTTTTGTGTAAGTGCTGCTGTGCAAAACCAAAGCAAAAAACTTTTGCATTGCCAGTTCTCTAGGATCTATGGATAAAAACCTGCATATTTTGTTTTAATATCTTCAATACACCTTCATATAACATATTCATGAACACTTCTCCATGCCTTACTATCCTCTGATTTTCATCTTTTAGTACAGTGTAGTGATTTCCTGTCCAGGCCTTTGTGCTTGTACATCAATCAGTCTTCTAATAATTAAAAAACTAAGCAAATATATCTGAAAATTTTTCACACTGAAATTCTGGGAAGTTCACTCAGAGGTTTCCATTACAACTGTTGTCACAAATATTACTCATTTGAACTAAAATTTCTGATGAAGATACATTTTTATGAGAGAAGCAAAACCGCAATCATTTCAATCAGCTGGAGACTTCATGAGGTGGGAAAACATACTTTTTTATTCTATAGCTGACAACGTGGAAAGATATTGTCAAGGACAGTGTGTGTTTTCCTTTTTAATGAGCTGCAGATTTATGTGCAAGTTTGCTTGTTTTTATGCTTGTCTTCAGTAACAAGCTGTCTAAGAGAAAACATGCTGATGGACTGCACATAGACTTTCTCTAGCTAGCTAGTCAAATTTGGACACTGTCCTATTTCTTGGCCATCCACCCTTCAAATTAACTTGTGCTATATCTTCTCCTCAAAGTGTATACTCCAGAAGGAATGGGAAATGACTGACTGGTATAGTAGATAGGGAAGGGAGTCACAGCTGAGTTTCACTGAGTTCATATTTGTCTATTCTTGCTCAGGGACTCCCATAACAGGACAGGTGAGTGGAAGCTGTGCAAGAATGACCCTACAGATTGATACCTGCAAACCTGGTTTTCTGTGTTCTAAGTGACACATTAGTTTGGGCTTTATGTTCTGTCTGTCATTACTCCTTCTGTTCCCAATTTTGCCTCTAAACATCAAGAATTTTCTATTTAAGACAGATACTGCCGTTTAGAAATTTTCAATTAAAGGGAAGAAAAAAGTCTTAATGTACCTTCTTCTTAGAGTTCTCTGTATGTCACAACCAAAACTTACCATGCATATTACTTTTAAAGGATTTCCAGTATGATCTAAAAATGGAAATGGTTTTGATAAACAGTTGAACTTTTGAATGCTTATTTGAACTGACTCTCCAAACCTTTACTGATTTCTGTTTCCAGTGCTGAACTAGTGTCTGTGATGGTGATGATGATGAAGGGTGGTGTATGATGTTGATGCTGAACTTTAAAGGATGAGGGCAAGAGCCTAAGATAACAGGAGGCCTTTGAGCACAAATTATCCCATGGCAATAAAGTGACACTACAGTATTTTCTATAGAAAATTTGACCTTTTTGATGAGGACATGTCTCAAGAGGAATATCTAAATGCCAGATCTGTCCCTTGCCTTTCCTCTTGAAAATGACTGACCAGTATTTCTTCCCATAGCATGCCTTTTCTAGTGGAAGATAAAGAAGAGACAATGGAAGAATCTGAGTAGCCATAAGCCTACGTGGAAAGTAAGTTAAGAGTTATTGCAGCTATGCAGACTATGCTCTACACTTTATGCACTGAGGAAACTGACTTATAGAGCACAAATCTGAAAGCTTTTTCTCCATAACTTCAATCAAGCTGTTGTATGGATGCATGGTGTGTAATGTCACATCAATGAATCTGCCATCAGGGATATAAGTTTGTGTTTCAAGACAATAATGGTGTAATATTTATCCTTTTTATGAGGTGGAATCCATGGATCTCTTATTATTTCTAGTGCTCCTCTGCTTAAAATACTCTTTCAGCTGTGAAATCTGATTAAGGAGAAAAAGCTACATAGTCAAAAGTGGTTATAGTAGAATGATAAATTCAAGTCTTTCTATTTGTGAGAAATTAGATAACAGTATGGCTTTCCTGCTTAGTAATTTTGAAATATTTTGCCTCATCTTCATGAACATTCATCATGTTATTAGGCTGTAAGAATATGCAACATATACTTTCTATCCTTTGCTTTTACAATTTATCAAGTCAAACTTAAATCTTCCAAGAATATCTCTCAATTTCTTTTCCTTTGTGAAAAAAATAGTTTCTTGAAGAGGGAGATGTATGTCACACTAGTTACTTAGAACTGAAGTTGCTAATATGACCAAACATTCACCTGGGTCCCCCAAGCCACTCGCTCTTCTTGGTAGAGTCCTTAAGCCAACTGCTAAGAAGCATAAGGATATCTTCTCACAAAAACTTTAAATTTGTTACAAACTGGGAATTTCCATCTTACACCAAAGTCCTGGCAAATGCTTCCTTTGTCTTTGCTATTTGTTTTAAAATAGAAGCTGTCACCTTAAAAAGCCAGCTGTATTGACAACTCAGTGTTTATCTTTGCAGAGACAGTTCTACAAGATTTGAAAAGCTTTGAAACCTTTAAAGGTTTGTAGAATAATTCAGTCCCATTATTTAAATAAATTTTACTGCTTGCTTTGCTTCCAACACTTCCTCACATTCTTGTTTAATGTTTCTACTCCATAGCACGCAACTCTAGTTCGAGGGAGGACACCCATGAAGGAGGAATTCAGAAAAAATGCGACTTTTACAGAGATTTGTGTTGAGAAGTGGATACCAGACAACTGTGACCTGGCTGATAGTGATGGGAGCAGGTCCTTGTCCTTTCTACAGTGATTTGACTATATGACAACTCCATTCTCCCAAATATCTTGACAAATTGTGACTATGTGGTGTAACAATTCATTTGGGATAGTGGTCACAGTGAGAGTACAAATAAACTGTACCAAACCTGGGGCTCATCCACATCGTTTTTATCTATTTTTTCTTCACAGTTCATATTTGAGTGTTGTTTGTGTTTTCTTAGATTGTTAGACTTCATAAACTACTGCTGGCATCTTCCCAGGGAACTCCTGGAAAATGCTAAAGAAATACCAGAAAGAATCTAACTTGAGTAGCAGGTGGTTTGCAGCATAATTTTCTTCCAAACAGCTGAGCAGTAGGAATCACTCAGTTTTAATATCTGATGCAAACTTTTGTATACACAACTGAGTTACAATTAGTGACTAGAGAGAATTTGCCTCAATTTGACTACTTTCTATTTTGCTGATTATCATCTACAAATTCTGGTCTTTGTTGCCGATGATTCAAGTCAAGTGATCTGTTGCTGTAATGGCATATTCTGATCAATGGACATAATTTGAAAGTCTTAGAATAAATGAAAACAGAATTAATATAAAATGTTGCTGTTTGTTTGTTTGTTGTTTATTTGTTTTGTGGGTTTTTTTGGTGTTTTTAGTTTTTTTGTCTGTTTGCTTTGGTGTTTTTTGTTTTTGTTTGCTGATGATAGTTCTTATACAGTACTAGGCATTTAGAATACTTTATACTTCTATATATATGCGAGTATATTAAAAAAAATAATAAAATGCCTCTAACTGTTTAAAACTGAAGTGAATTTTCTATATCCTAAAACATTTTGGTCAAAAGATTCATTCAGAAACTCATGTTAAAACAGCTGAAATAGCCAATGACATGTTCTAAAGTGGTAGAAATGATATCTATATGAGATTAGAAATAGTTTTTATATACTACAAGCAGCATATCTCTGAGATCAGTATTTCAATGATTTCATTAGAAAATGCATAAAAGATATATGAGGATCCAACATGGTTTTAGGACCTTGTCTGCCACAGATTTTGGAAAATAGGCACAAAAGAAAGGAGAAGAATGGGGTGTCTTGGCAGCCTGGCAATTTTTGTCTGAGCCAGTTTATTGAGAGAAAGTGTCTGAAATCTAGTCCAAGAAGAGAATGAAGATAGACGGTTTAAAACTGGTGAAAGGAGAAACATTTGGGGAAGAAGCCGATGAGTCAGACAAGACAGCAAACAAATAACTGTTTAACAGGCAGCACTTTAAGAGTTTGCTGTTAAAAACAAAAACAAAAACAAAAAACAAAAAACAGCTATATTTTCTTGTTGTACTACATGATGTGTCTTTCACACAAATTGTTTGGCAATAAAATGACAGTGTTTCTGATTATTTTTCTCAGATACCTTCCAGGAAAAACTTGTAGTTTTCCAGACTCTGGAATGATAAAATTGCTTATCCTGCTATGGCATAGTATATTTTTACTGACAAACATAATGATACATCAGTAATTTGTGGCATATTTCATTTAGACACTAATTGCTGTTCTAGCTCATTATCGATATTAATGATCCAGCAACTCTAACTGTTAAGGGACGAACAAGGCTGAAATCATGGTTGGCCCATAAGCTTGCTACAGTTCTAATAGAATGAGAATTAGAATATGTATGTAAATTGGTGAGTAAAAGGGATACCTTTTAGCCTTGTTAAATCAATACATTTTACTGGAAATCAGTGTCAATTTGGATGGGTGTTTTCATTGGGAGCTGAGCAGTATCCTCAGCTTAGTCACCAGGTGTCTGTCTTGGTGCTGGTAGAGAGGAGAGAGCTTTGAAAAGATCCTTTGTGGCTGGATAAGTGATTCCTGCCCAAAGAGTTCCTATGATGCTTAGCAATGCATTGGGGGAGGGAAAAAAAAGAAAAAAAGAAAAAAAAAAAAAAAGGTGCTCCTTAAATATCAGTAACAATACCATGAATGAACCATGGTATTTATTCAGGAATGTTACAAAATTACTGTGGTGTCCTTCTGCACTTTTGGTCCCCCTGCATCCAGCAGGAGAGGAAGAACATGAATTTCTGGACGTGATGGTATCTCCATACAAGTAGTGTTGATATGTTTGATAGAACATACTTTTTGAATTATTATTACTTTATATACTTACATCTGTCAAAAACTAAAGAAAAAAATCATTTCTTTTAATACATAAAGAAACCGGAAGATTTTCATCAAAAAGACAGCATCTAGCACAACTCCTTGGAAAGAAAATTACTTTAATATAGATTAGTTAATGTTACCTGATGTCTTTGGTCAAATGCAAATATATTGATTGGTAGCTATGAAAGATAATATTTTAGGAGACTGCTGGGCAGTAATTGGTAATTAACCAAGCCAAAAAACCCCCTGTTTGCAGGTCAGTTGCTAATTGGTGGACACATTCAGAATTGCCTTCATCAACCATGGCGGGGGGCGGGGGGGGGGGGGAGGTACTTTTAAAGTATAAAATACATCAGATAACATTATTTAATTCTACCACTTATCAAGCTTTCCAATAAATGCGAGTTCATATTACAAAATGTAGCTTGGGAATCCAATTAGAAATTGCTCCATATTTTAAAGTATTAACCATATATTCATTGACTCAAATTTGATAGTCTAATAAGACAATTGGTAAAAAAGATGGAAAAAACTCAGGTGTTTTAAAATCTTATCTTACCCTTCCTCTGGGTCTCCTATAACTCAATGCTTAAATTTCATATTACAGAGAGAAAATAACAATTACTTAGTGAGCCTGTCATTTCTCAATGTGAGAAGTTCCTTAGGACCTCTGCTCCTTTGTTTCAACGGCTTCTGTTAGATGAGGTTGTTCCTTCAAAGTAATAATGAAGTCAGCTGAGAAGATAGTAACTGTCTTAAAAATGTTGTAAGGATGTACTTTTTGCCAACATGAGTCACTGTTGCATGTATGTGTCTCAGAAAGAAGGACTTTAAAACCAGATTAAAAATCATTGATATTTCATCAAATTTTCTGCTATTAGTACATGTATTCTATTGTAAATCACATTTTATTATTCTTAATATGCATTGCATATTGTTTTCTCAGTCATTAATTGGAGGGTGTCTTAGTTTAAATGACAGGTGTCTGCCAGGGAAAAGCTGGAACCTCCCTTGGAATGGAGAACGTGAACCCCCTCCCTCCAAATTATTATAACTTTGAAACTAAGAGGCTCTCAGGCAAAGGTATGAGGATAGGAGTAATAGGTGTTTATTAGTATGTATAACAAGGCAAACAAAACAACTACAACACTAACAGCAGAACAGAACCAGGACCCTTGTGACAACATTTTCGGCCGAGACGGGAAGGGACGGAGGAGAGGTTTTGCTTCACAAAACCCTGGGGCCGTCTGTTCCTGGTGTCCCTGCAGGACTCTGAGGAGCACCAAGCTGGAACGGCAGGAATGAGCAGGAATCCCGGGCTGGTGGATTAGATGTATCAGAAGCTCTGCGGCGGTGATAGCTGGAACTGCGGGATGTCCTGGCAGGGCAGGGCGTGCGGGGCTACAGCGTAGCAAAAAGACTCAGAGCAGTGCTGAATAAGTGGCGGGGCAGGACAACGGCGGCCCGGTTCCCAGCAGGGCAGGAGGAGGCGAGCTCAGAATTCCTGGACACACGAGCAGATTGGTTTGGTTTGGTTTTTGGTGTGCTTTGATTGGTTTGATTTATTTGTTTTATTTTGTTTTATTTTGTTTTATTTTGTTTTATTTTGTTTTATTTTGTTTTATTTTATTTTATTTTATTTTATTTTATTTTATTTTATTTTATTTTATTTTATTTTATTTTATTTTATTTTATTCCACCACAGTGGGAGAATGACTGGTGGAGAGGTTTTTAAAACATTGTGGATGAGAGGTGACAAGATTTGCCGTTGTTGTAGACGTACAGGAGAAAGAAGTCAAGGAATCTGAGATGACCACTAGGTTTTGACTCAGGTATCTTTAGTGTGTATGAAAATGTTGCCATCTCTTCTCATGTGTTTAAAAGTACTTTACAGCCTATGGGGATTCTTGACCTAGTCATTGTGACCTCTTTTTTTTTTTTTTTTTTTTTTTTTTTTTTTTTTTTTTTTTTTTTTTTTTTTGTGTGTGTGTGTGTGTGTTCTAACAAAAATGGTGTTACTGTCCAGTTCCTATACTTGCTCATCATGCTTAAGTACTCATACAGCTAGGCAGATCTCTATCAACTGACATCTAAAATATGTTAATTGAGCTGACTAAACCTGGAATTTATACTGGGTTTTAAAATATATTATTTGAACTGAATTCTGCTTATTCCTCCACACCTTCTTTTGAGGCCTCTTGTTAGAACATCTGTTAGGTTCATAGTAAGTTAATGACTGAGCGCTATCCTAATTCTTGAATGAGCAGTCTGTACACATCAATTCTTTCTATTTGTTAGTTGTAAGAAGGGATAGACCATCCAGACACTTAAGATAGTAAGAAATATTGCAACAAATACAAGGGCCTGAGAATGTTCTTCTCCACTGGGCTGCGCTGGTGGGGTGAGAGTGGACCTACAGAGGAATATGAGTGAACATGAATGCAGAGATAAGTAGAAAGACACATTGGAAACAGAAAAGCTGGGGCAGTTCTGGTTAGAACCTGGTAAACTGGTGTGAAACACTGCAGTGATACAATTAGTTGGCTAGTGTCACATTCATCTCTGATACAATGTACAGATGTATTGAGAATACAAAAGAAGGCAAAAAGAGAGGTTTTTACTAACAATCTCCTGAAAACGTTAGGGTTTTTTTTTGTTTGGGGGTTTTTTTTTTTTTTTTTTTTTTTTTTTTTTTTTTTTTTCTATTTAAAGCAATTAATCATTACCTGATGCTGTTCAGATCTGCCACAACTTACTTTTTGGGGAAAACACACCCATAAAATTACTAAGTTACTTTAAGATTTTGAAAGGATTTTTTTTTTTTTTTAAACTAGTAACGTTTATAAATTATTTTGTAAAGTGAAACTCACAGAATGTCACAGAAAACACCAAAAACTTAATTGTGCTAAGGTTAACAGTTAAACTGATGAAACATCTATAAAAAAGATGAGAGATTGATAAAAGTTGCAAAACCCAGATACAATTTAATTTTCTCTCTAGTTCAGTCAGGGAGGGGGAGGAGGAGCAGGTCATCTGTGATAGGGATCCATTTAGGATGGAAATATTGTCATTTGGCTACAAAACCACGGATGAATGGAGCCTTTCCAGCTTCAGTGAATTGACACTAAGATGTGTGCAGATTCATATACTCCTTTAAGAAAAGGACTTGGACCTATTCTCATCTGTTTCTGTTTTGCAAGGTCCCAAGAGGTCTCTGGCCACCTGGAACTCTACAAACAAATTGAACATTGGCTTTGATTTGAACCTACTTGAGTGCTGAAAGCTTGAAGATAATCAAAGCTCAAAATAACAATGGTAGATGTAGGCAGAGCCCAATGCACTCACACAACAGACAAGGATATTTCTCTGCCAGATAAAAGACTAATATGCATGACTAATACATGCAGAGAGGAGAATTGACCCTTTTCTGTCCTGTCTTGTCCATATGAGCTATGCAGTCTGTCTGTAAAAACCATGCAGAACCGTATTGCGGATATAGAGACAGGGGAAAGTAATTTACAGAAATTCTTTATTTGAGATGTCTGCCTTTCAATAGTAATTATTTATCTGCTAATTATTAAGAGAATACATACATATTTAACTTCCTATTATGCTGCTATGGTTCTTGGTTTTAAGCTATAAGATGGTTCCAGAATTAGCTTTGCATTATACAGAAATTAATAGATCGGGAGAAGAGATGGGATTAATGTTTTCCTGCAAAGAATACATAGATCATCTGTAAAAGAGTCCATTTCACATTCAGTAGCAGACTGCTATAGAACATGAAACTTTTGAATCCAGTGGTGTTCATTGTGCTTTGTTTTGTGTTTATGGACTCTTCTGGTGAGGTTTCTTCTATTTTATAACTATAATAAGCAGTGCTCTAACAGTGTATGGAGTGATCAAATGTCTGAAATGGAGGTTGGGCCAAACTATTGTCGTAAAATGTTAGCAGTTTCCAAGTCTAGATTTTTTTCTTTTTCTGAAGGTGAGAGAACAGAGAAGGAAAAGGATAGAGCTGTAAGACTTCCATTTATCTTGTTTTTCTGTGTAAGTTAGAGTTCTTGAAGAGTTCAGGTGTAATCACAGCCTTCTGTTGCAACAGGAAGCACCATCTGCTGAGGCATCCTGTAAGCAATATAACGTCTCTCCAGAGACAGTTTAGCATTCAATTCACAGAGAAGGATGGCAGGGACTTGTAAACAAAAGAAGACAACTGAAGCAGTGAAGAATGGGCTGTGCTCTGAAGATTCAATATGTTTCTTTATAGCCGAAAAATCCTGTATTGCTATAAAAACCTGGCAGACCTCTCTGATGTATTAATTGTGGTGGGGGGTTTTGTCATTCTACCTTGCTATTTGAAAGCCAAAAAGTAATGTCAAAATACTGTTTTGTTGTTGTTGTTGCTTTGTTTTTGTTTTGCTTTGTTTTGTTTGTTTGTTTGTTTTTCCCACTGAAACCCTCTAGTTTGTATGAGTCTAGCCCAAATATCTTGCAAGTAAGTATTGTTTAAGGAAAAAGAGAAAAAGATTTTAATTGCAGCTCAGTAGTAATTAAATAGGTAGACTACACTTACAAAAGTAATGGTATTGACTGTCTATGAATAGAACGTTACGGAATCACTTGGAATGAACAATAGCCTTACTAGTTGACAAATGCCTAATATAAATACATTTTATATCTTATAAAATATTTTAAAGTAGACCAGGAATTTGGTTGTGGTATTGGAGAGATGGATTGAATGGAAACTATTTCCTGTTTTGAATTAAAATGAAGTACCAAAATTACAGACAACATATCCATAAGAGTGTCATGAAGTACAGTTCTTATTGGTCTTATGTTTAGATTAAATTAATGACAAGTATAAGGTACTGCATTAGCTTTAGAATGTGACGGAGTTCATAGGTTCTCCAGAATGGCTACGTCTCCGGCTGGCCTAGTATCTGTTCTATCAAACATTTTAAAATAACAAAATCTTTCTTAGTCACTGTCTTGTGTAAAGCAGTTACTCAGCTTTCAGGAAATGTGAACAGCTTCCATTACATGGAAGCTCCCATAATTCTTATCCATAAGGAAAATGGAGTTGAGACAATTGTCTATCTGTGGTGAAAGAGACACGTGAACTGAATGGCATTTGTCTTTTTTTCAGCCTTACATATCCAGAATACATTAGATTTGAATGATGAGAACTGGAAAGAAGAGAGAGACAAATAAAAGGAATATATTTGTTAAATGATCTCCACTTCATGATAGTTATTTGGTATATATATGAGGCAACATCTTCATAGTTCTGGTGTGAAATGTTGCACATTAAGGAGTCCAATATATACTTTCTTGTCTATGGAGACAGTGTTGAGGCTGTTTGAAATAAGTATGAGTCTAATCGGGAGAAGTTATATGTGATATAGATGGCTTTCAACTAAATTGAATATTTTAATTATGGCATAAAACGTACAGTTGTTGGAATGAGCTTTTAAAAATCACACCCTTATTTTCAAATGGTGCAACTCACTACAGGTGCCTGAAAGTCCAAGAGCATTATATGCTGGTCCTCTTCTCATGGATGAAATTCTCTCAAAAGGTATTTATATTTTGTTAAACCTAAAAGATAAGAGGTACCTTGATTTTGGCCACTAAGATTTTGTGCTCTACGATGCAGAACATTTAATTTTTTTTTTTTTTTTTTAAATGATCCGTTGAGCCTTCAGGGCTGCAAAAATTCTCACTGATGCAAAGGGGACCACGTGCCCTTACTTACAAAACTACAACAGCGGTGACTTCTACTAAAGGAAGTTTGAGATGGAAACAAGAAGGGGAAATATTTAAGTTCTAGCTATTGGTAGAAACCAGCACTCTGTGTTGGGGGCACAGAGGAAGTATTGATTGAAAAAAAAAAAAAAAGGCATGATATTATGGATGTAATCAACTGATTCACATAAATCTTACAAGAAATGAGAAGAAAGAAAAGCATTCAAATCTATCTCCCCTTCCCTCAGATCTACTATGTTAATTCGGTCATTAGTGGGTTTCTATTCAAAACTGAAGCCAGTATTGACCTTTTAAGAAAAAATTACTTTGCTGTGTAAATAGTAATAAACAATCCTGTGGAAACTGGAGAATCATATTTGGAGAGCAGAGCTTTTTGTGACCAAATCACAGAAGAATGGGACCTATGATATCAAGTCAAGGCATTAGAGAATTAAGACATGGTGGCCCTCTGATTTAGTAATCCATTCCAGAAGAACTTCAATTTTTTCTGTCTTGCTACATGGGAATAGATCTCTGTTTAAATCCATGGTGGTCTTGCCGTGTATTTTTCTTGCATATCAGGGCTTTCTGGGAGATATAACTGGAAAAAGATCTGAAACAATTTAATGCTTTTATATTTAGAAATAAATGCTATCTGAAGGACTCACCGCTAGAAATTAAGAGCTTCTGGACAGCTTCTTAGCTGTAATGCCTACTGTCAGGCTGATCTCCTTCTTCTGAGAATGGGTAACTAAATTATGAAAAGATGCAGTAATCTCTTATATAGATTTATTATGAAGCGTAATTTACCCCTGCAGAGAAGACTTCCTGATGGATAATAGCAAATACAGATATTAGGATATTTGCTTCGCTTTCTTAGACTAGCTGTAGCCTGACATGCCAAAAAAACAAAAACAAAAACAAAAACAGAAAACCCAAAGCCCTTAAAATATTTTTGAAGGGGCTTATTTCATAAGTCTCAGACTTCCAAAACCCTGCAGGAATTGTTCAGCATTGTTTGGTACTAGCTCTCCTGTCATAAATTAATACTGGAGTTCTACTGTGTATAGCAGTAAAGGGGTAAACTGTTTAAGAACAAATGCCTTTAGGGACTTGTATATAGCATGCTCTTAATCCTCTTCTTACTTGGTTTAGAGATACCCATATGGAGGCCTGCTTGTTCTGTATCTAGAAATTGTCCTGTTGGTGGGTTTAGGAATTATATAGATTTAGGGTTTTAGGCTTCAGATTTATACTGTTCATTCTATTCTGCTCTCATTAATCCAGCAATATGTCTGGCCTGCCATCTGGAATGACATACTGGTGTATCTTAAGTAAGAGGAATTTGCTCTTTGTTGGATTTTCTACTGTAGGCCTGTACAGTCACAAGGTCCTGATTGATTGCTGGGAAAACATCCTTTCCTTCTATCTGCATGACACTTGTTTCATAACTTTGAATATTTTTTCTGTTGAAGAATGACTTCAATATGAAAAGGACACTTTGAACAAGGAGTTTGACCCAATATTATATGAAAGTGTCACATACCCTTGTTTTAAATAACACCTTACACTGCTATTGCTTAAGGAGACTTCAGACCATGACTGTATTGTAAGCTTGTCGATGTGCATGTTGCTTTAGCAGGAATATCTGCAGCCTGAGGCATTTTGTTCAGTCATGAAGTTAATTAAGTCAAGAGGATTTAAAGGTAATACTTCCATTTATGTCCTGCATCTGAAAGAGAGAGACAGAGTTAGCTTCTGTCTTTTAAATTAAATGCTCTAAAAGAAGCAATAAGCTGTAAACCAAACCAAAATAAAAGACCCAGAAGTAGCACACTTTGCTGGACATGTCTTGCCAATCTCTGCTAAGGCATTCCCCATTTCCCTACTTTCCATCATCTCTATGATGGGTTTCCTGCTGATACACTGCCCAAGTTTTCTGGCAGTTGCTGAGAGGGGGTGGAGCCTGGAGCTGTGTGGGCATGGCCAACTCCCTATTCTATGTCACCCAGGTCATTGCTGGGGACATGGCTTCAGGGGGAACAAACAGCCGCCACCCATCAGAAGCGGCGCCATTTTGTTCCTCCTTCCCGTGGGAGAATGCAAGTCCAAATGATAAAAACAGCCAAGCAGAGTGGAGCCTAGCTGAGCCCAGCCCAGTCCAGCCATATAATGCTGAACCCGGCAATGTGCGTGCACCCCAGGTGCCACAAGGAGCTGTGATGGAGCGGAGTGATGTAGACAATCTGACCTGGGGGAGGTTGTCCATAATTTTTTCCACTGGCTCAGGGAAGGGGAATTTGTCACTGCAGGGCTGTGGTAATGTCTGCCATTTTCTCTTCTGTCATGGGAGGCCATGTGGCGCCAGCAGTGGTAATATCTAATAAGTTGTCTTTGTCTCAGCAGCCATGTGGAACTGGGTCAGGGTGGTGAGAACATTTTTGTGTAAATCACTCTCCTCTTTGTATACTTTTGTTATTAATGTTCCTGTTCCTGTTTGTTCCTTGTTGTTTGTTTTCAGTAAATTGTTATCTCAGCCCATAGTCTCTGACTATGTTCCTCTCTCACCAGAGGGAGGCTAATTTGGAGTTTAATTCCCAGCTGGTTTTAAACCACAGCATTTAATCTGACTGTGAGAAAACAAGGGCATACAATAATAAAATAAGAGCATTTCAGACAAGACTTACTAAGTCATTCCTCTGAAACAGAAGAACTGAAACTGATCTTCAGTGCAGTATATAAATACTAACAATCAAGACTTAACTGTTTTAACAGGGGCTACTCCTATGGATTGATATGTTTGTGCTGGCCTAAGGGAGATTTTTCAGGAAGTACCAAAGCCTCTCTAAGCAGTCAGAGGTTTTCTAACCTTGTGCATCAAGAGGGGCCTGAGAAAAACATCTCTGATAAGAAAGAGGTAAGACTACCTGAAACAAGCTCTGCCAATAAACCAATACTGTGTTGTGTGTATCTGTAAAACCTCATCATGGGAGGAAAGGAAGTAGAAAAGACTGAAGAATCTCCTGTGAGCAGATGTTACTTTAGATATCCTTGGTGTTGTCTCTTGAATTTGACATGTGAAAAATCTTACTTATTAGAGAACTGTCCAGCCCATAATGCTGTGCAAATACACACAGCCATACCATTAATGGTAGAAGCAGAAATAATAAAGCATATAAGCATAATAAACATTCCTGTAGATGAATGTATAAAAATGTGAAAACATTAAGTAGTGTCTGCAGCGTTTACAAATTTTCTCTTCTGAAGGAATGGAAGAAAATTCCTCTTGAATCATTGGGCTGTTGCCATATATATAAAGTCAATCATCACTTCTAGAGGACCTTTGCACATCTCTTCTGTTTCATTTATCTTTTTAGCCTGCCTGTGTATATGGATCCCCTCAGACCTACGCCTTTTTTATCATGCTTATTTCATTAGTGTTAGTACTGAAAAATTGCAAAGCTTACTGTGAATTTTATCTTTTCTAACAGTTTTGCAACCAGAAGACCAGAAATATGACTTTGCAGATTGCGAACAGGAATCCCTAGAGTACTAACAATTCAAAGTGCATGTTAGTTTCTCTATTACTTGATCAATGCTGTCACTAATGCAAATCTATTCCCACAACGCATGGAGTGTCATTCATTTTATGTTGTTTACGTACTCTTGCCATAAGGTTAAGCAATTCCTACTATTAAGCTAGATGAAATTGCATTACCTTAATGAAATGCACTTTACTGATAAAGAAGAATGTCACTTTCACAAGTGGAAGCACTGTTAGCAAATTTTTACGAGAGAATTCCCAAAATCATATCTTAATTGCTTGGACAGCTGTGTAGTTTACATAACGAGCAAACAATGCCAAGGTTTTTTATTTTCTTTGTCAGCTGTATTGGATGTTAGTATGCGTGGTGGACCTTTTTTAGGCCTTTTATTACTTGATTGCAAATCATTCTTCATTGCTGCCCAAATTTATGGAAGGACATTGCTCCCTGAGGTGCCATATCCTTTCAGGTCTGTAACTGAACATGACTGATGGCTCCAGTGTAACAGTTGCTTATTACGGCGCTCACTGAGCTATGATTGCTCCAATACTTTATGTTGGCAGATGTGTTTCCCTTGGAACAGCATCTCCAAGACAGAGGTCATTGATCAAACCCCCCTCTGGCTGTTCCATTATGTGCAAATTATTGCTAAAAGCAGAGAGACTGAGAAAGGGCGGGGGTGGGGGGTGCATGTGTGTGTGTGCATACAGTCTGCTCAGTGCAAAAATGAGGGAAAGGAAAAAGCTAACAAAATGAAGACGAAAAAAGCTGTCTAGCTGGAAAAAATGTTTCTATAATGTGATGAAATGGAAGAGAGAGAAGGAAAACTATTATTTTGGAGGAGGAACAATTGCATAAAATGGTAACGTTTTCTTTTTAAACTGACAGTATTTTTGCCAGTGACGTATTGAGTGTGTGTATTTTTAGTGGTGGAATGTGTTAATGGATAAAGGGTTATTCAATGTCTCAGACACTTCTATTGATACTTGTCAAATAAGGAAGAGGACATTTATTTGTTGAAGTCCTTTCTACATAGTAGTGGATATTGACTGAGCTGTGCACCAGTTCCAAACAACCAGAACAGAGACAAGGTTGTTGAGTTAGGTAAAAGACTATCCAAATGACACTATGGACAATTACTATCACAATCACTCTTTAACAGAATAAAGGGTGCCTTGATATGACATGGCTGGTGTTGCACAGAAAAGAATAATATGAGGATTCTGTGCACAACTTATGCTACAGGGATGGGCTAGCAAAGCTCTGTAAAATTTTAACGTAAACTTTGACCAGGAAGTCTGTTGCCACTAAACGCGATGTCTCGTCTCATCTCGTCTCGTCTTGTCTCCCTCTCCCTCTCCCTCTCCCTCTCCCTCTCCCTCTCCCTCTCCCTCTCCCCACATTCTTCCATTAGATGCTTTTTTGGGAGAGGAAGTGGAGGGGTGTTTGCTTAGCCCTGCCAAGCAGAGCTTGGATCCATCCTCTAACACCCCCCCTTCAAGTACTCACAGACACTCATGAGGGCTACTCTCAGTCATCTCTTCTTGAGGCTGAAGAGGCCCAAATCTCTCATCCATGCCTTGTAAGAGAAATGCTCCCGTCCTCAACATGGGCCGTTGCTTCCGGAGGGTAGAGGTCAATGACTTAGTGTCTTGGTAGACATTGGGGTAAAGTGGTGTCCCTAAGGAGTCTGCATTGTGGCCACTGCTATTTAATCTTTTCATTAGTGACAGAAAATGATGCACCCTCAGAAAGTTTGCTGGCAACACCACACAGAGTTGTGCAGTTAACATGCCAGAAGGACAAGATGCCCAGAGGGACTTGGAAAATGGTCCCTAGTGGGAACCTAGTGAAGTTTAGCAAGGCCAAATGTCCCGGACCATCACAGGGCAGTTTGTCGCAGTGTCCCATATGGAGCAGCTGCTCCATCCACCCAAGCTAGCTCGACACTGCGACCAGACAGGGAACACTCCTCTGGATCCTGAGAACCAGAGGAGTGGTTAAGGGGATTTTCCCCTTGTCACGGGAGAGACCATGTCGACGACAGAGGAAGGAGTCTGACTCAGTTGGAGGGCAAAGCCCAAGGTGTGTATTCAGTCCCAGATGGGGCAACCGAACCTCAGAGACGCAACTCCAGCAGAGCACCCAGGGAGATGAGCTCCGGGCTTAAATGCAGGGGAGGGACTAAGGGAGGAGACAAACCAACATCCAATGAGGGACAAGGTGCGTGGGAGTGGAACAGGGCTGGAGGGACATTTAAAGAAACCAATGGGAACATAAAGGGAGGAACTTCCTAGGCTCCTGCCCTATCACTCGATGTCCTTACCCGAACTCTCTAGAAGCCGGGAGGAACAATCAAATGAGAGACAGGGCCCGTAGGCGGGGACTGGGAGGAATATGGGAGGATTGACAGGGAAGAGGGGCAGGGACAAACCTTGAAGCATAACATTTCTTAGGAGAACAAGGGAGTAGAGATCAAACCACTACAATGAAAATAAATAACATAAAATACAATATGAAAATAAATAACGCAGAGCACAATGCAACACGAATTGGATTAGATGATCTATAAAAGTTTCCTTCTAACTCAAACTAATCTGTAGTTCTTTAGTTTGACAAAGATTTCTGGATCATCTTCTCCAGTAATTATTCATTTTAATTAACTTTATACTGTGTCAAATAATTTTGACAGCAGCCTTTGCCAGTTTAGGAAAGATTACTATTACTTTATCATGCAGCAAAACCCATTCTGATTGGCTTTCAGGTCTGTATTTATCATGACAAACATAATGACTCTATTGTCTCCCAGTTGTTTCTATGTACCTTTCTCAAGTAAGCTTGGTTTTTATCCTTTTAGCAAGAATAAAATCAGACAATGGGAAAAAAAATTCTATAAATTTCTGCTGAAGTAAAAAGCAAGCTTTGCTTTAATGTTCTCTTTCTTCAACTTTTAACCCATTATCTTACCTATTCCTACTCTAGATGTCTCCTGTCTAATTGCATTCTAGTTTCACTAAAAAGCTTGCTGTAGCTAGTCTGGTTTAGTTTCCAACTTCCGCATTTAAAGAGAAAATATTTGGGTGAAATCCATAGCTCTTGTAAATGGAGGTAAGCATACTCAAAAATTGAAGGACTTGGACCAGCATAACTAGATAATTGTAATGATTCTAACCTATATAAATCTGAGTTCTCATATAAATATTTAGGGACAGCATTTTCTCTAGGGAGTTTTTCTTTTCTTGACAAATACTTTAACAGTGATTATGCTGGTTATGAAACAATTACCATGTACTTTTTTGTTGTTTTTAGATTTGACCTATGCAGAGAGAAAAATTATTTTGTTTTGTTTTGTTCCTGATGAAATATTAATATCTGGATAAGTTGACATGTTTGAAAGATTTGGCTTATAATAAAGTTTCATTTCCATATCCAAAAACCAAGAGGAGATAGAGAATTACAAATATACTTCACTCACATTCCACTTGCTTTGATTATAGCTCTTGCTCAGAATATGGAGACCCGACTTATATGCCACTGTGCAATTTCGGAACCATCACACCAGGCCAGGGTGTTTTTCTCTGGAAGGCATGATCATCTGATTATTCAGGAATCTTTGCCTTTTTTTCCTTTAAAGTTATCCTGCTGAAATATACCTTACCCTCATCACTAAATGTAATACAAAAAATGTTTAATCCCTGTAATAACTGCTTCCTGGGGGGAGTAATAAAACTGATATATCATTTCTCCAAGTAAAAATGTCTGAAAATCTGGCAGTTCTGAGACAAAATGTATATAGAGGAACTGTTATAATTTAAAACTAAGTTGTTTGTTTAGAGACTGAATTGTGTTTCTTCCCTTTCCTTTCACCTCAAATAAGACAAAATTGCTGTCTCAGAAACTACATCTGATCTTTATGGTCTGGTTACATGATGTACCAGCACTGTTCTTAATAGTGGATCATACATTTCCTTGTTCTGGTTGCACTGTCAAAACAAACACAAAACAACCATAGGCCATGATAACGAAGTTATACCATGAAGCAGCCTTCCCTACCTGAATGCAATTCCTCCTATATTATTTTAAGTAGTAAAGAAACAGAAAATAATTTCAGTCCTTTTTGATGTGATATGGGCACTCTCAACTGAAAACTTCAGCTACAGAGTAGCCTGTAGAACTTATGTAGTATCTATTATTCATAGTTAGGTACTTTTGACACAGTTTATGTTGTTGTAAACAAGTTCTTATAGAAACAATATTGCCCTTGTGTTGGTAGAGTAGGAGCTTTTGTAATTTTGGGTTCTTATGTCTATCAGTTATTCTAGAATAACTGATAGTCTTCAGGTCAAAGATGACCAACGTTTTTTCTCTAGATCATGATCTTGACAATTCATCTGGGAAACCTCAAAGCCCTTTCCATTTACTCTCATGTCAGGCAGCAACCTATGAATCCAAGTCTCTTTTCATTCAGAAATGAGTTTAAATTTCTTTTGCTCCATATGATGAAATATGGGAAACAAAAGTATGCACAATCAAAGTAAATTTTTTTTTTTTTTTTTTTTTTTTTTTTTTTTTTTTTTTTTTTTTTTTGGTTCCTCACAGCTAGTCATTCCCCTGTGGCATTGAAAATAGAGCCCCCAAATCCAACCATTTGCTACAGCTGCCAGTTTTCAAAAATACATTTTTAAATCAAGAAATCTTTCTGGATAATGATGTCTTTATCATATCCCTAATAAATTTAAATTTTTTTCCTGGTCTTTTCTGGCTAAGAAAAACTAGTTCCTTGAAAATTCCTAGCACTAGTGAAGCAGTCTGAGATGGTATGTCAGCAACAGAGATGAAACAAACCCATGTTAAAGCACTATAAAGATTCTGTGCCAAATAATTCATCCAACAGATGCTGTGCATGCCATATAGTATTTATTCTTGTAATAAATTCATGGACCCTCAAAGTGCTCTTAGAAATGAAAGCAATACGTGTAAAAGCACATTGTTCAGCAAAATAGATTACATGTTAGTAAGAGCATGGTTGCTACAAGTCTTTTACAATTATTCTGGAGCAAGAAAGTCTGAAAAAGCAGTCATTCCAGGTCAGTGAATATCTTGTCTAAACCCTGCTGACTCTTTCTAGATTAGGAAAAAACTTCCAGCTCTTCCAGGTTAATAAAAATATTTCAAGTCTCTGAGTTTCCTTAGGATGTCGAGAAGTCAGTTAGAACAGTTTAAACCAATACAGTCATGATCTAGTCATCACAGTTGAACTATTCCAAGCTGTGTAACATCTTTTCAAGTTTTAAAAGGCACAAATTAGGACTGGTAATATAACAGCTCTCCAGACATGAGAAAATAAAAAGGATAAAAACACCAAAGCCGACCAAAACCTTTAAATTAAAACCTCCTTTAAGCATTAAAAAGTTATAAATTTAGAATAAATTTGTTGTACAATTTTATTTTTTTCTCTAATTTATAATCAGATTGGTATGTTTCTTATATGGTGTCTACAAAGAAGTGTGCTACTGATGTATTCCACAGTGTTCAGAGGTGGTGTTAATTTTAAGAAGTCTTTAAAATGTTGAAATTAGAAGGAACAGTTTTATGGAGCTTTCATTACCTTAGCAATCAAAGACAGGACTGTTGTGTATGGTCTTTTCAAAAGTTCTTCTCCCACAGTGTAACATCACTATTAAAGGTTAATATTTATTAACATTGCAAGTTGCACAGCTTCATTTATTTAAGTGGACTTAAAGTCAAATATGTGAAGTGACGTTTTACTTCATAAGAGTTCATCAAACATGATTTTTTCATTTCAGTGCAATATGGATTTTAGATGTCCTGTAATGTATGCCTGTTGCTTGTCTCTATCAGAGCTGCTGGCTCAGTTTTCCCCAAGCTAGCTCGAGACTGCGACCAGACAGGAAAACTCCCCTGGGTCCTAGAAACCAGGGAAGCAGCAAAGGGGCTTTTCCCCTTATCAGGGGAGAAAACACGTTGATGGCAGAGGAAAGGAATCTGATTTGTCAGAGGGCAAAGTCCAAGGTCTTTACTCTGTCCTGTCAGATGCCTTCCTCAGTTGTGCCAAGTCCTGCCCGGGCCCTGTGTTCTGGGCTTACATACAGGGGAGGGGCAGAGGGGCTAAGGGCGGGGACAAACCAACACCCAGTGAGGAATAAGGCAGGAATGGAACAGGGTTGGAGGGACATTCAAAGAAACCAGTGGGAACATAAAGGGAGGAACCTCCTTGGCTCTTGCCCTATCATTCGATGTCCTTACCAGAACTCTTCAGAAGCTGGGAGGAACAGCCGAATGACAGACAGGGCCTGTAGGAGGGGACTGGGAGGAGTGACAGGGAAGCGGGGTAGGGACAAACCTTGGAATAAAACACTTTCCAGGGGAACAGGGGAGTACAGAACAAACCAATGTAACACAAAACCCAATATAAAAATAAGTAACATAAAATATAATATGAAAACAAATAATGCAATGCAACATCTCCCCCTTTTTTACCAAATTAGGAGGAGGAAGGCTCAGTCTGTGGGAGATGCTCAGAATTCGGATCTTGAGTACCTCCAAAGCTGAAAAATAAAAAAGATGACATCCAGTGCAAACAAAATGTCCAGGAAAAAACAAACAAACAAACAAAACCCCAAAGAAACAAACACTGTTAGGGGAAAGAGAAGATAAATAGAGGGAGAGGGTTCGGCACTTTCTCCTTCTCCAGGCAGCATTGACCACTTGTGGGGCCTCTGCTGGTGGCTTTGCACTTTTAGGGATGAAAGGTTTCACCCACTTAGATGGCACCCACTTGAGACCTGAGGGAGTAGACACGCAGGCGTACCCACGACCCCAGGTGACCAGATCATGAGAACCCTTTGTCTCCTGGGTGGCTGGATATTCACCAGGCCAGGTGGCTTTGCTTTCAGCTGCAGTTGGCAGTTCTCCCTGAGATGGCACACAATTGGTGGTTAAGGTTTTCAAATGTGCAGTTTAAAAAATTCAGAGTGAACAAGGCTTTGGACAACTGGATTTGGGGTGTTTCTAGTTTTAGAGACTGATGTTGTTGGTTGAGGACCCTTTTGAGATTTTGGTGGGTCCTTTCCACGATGGCCTGACCTGTTGGGGAATAGGGGATGCCTGTTTTGTGCTCTACTCCCCATTGCTGCAGGAAGCTTCTGAACTCCTTGGATGTGTACATGGGTCCATTATCAGTTTTTATTGATTTGGGGATGCCCAAGAAGGAGAAAGCCTGTATTAGGTGTTTCATGGCATCACTAGACTTCTCCCCTGTGTGGGCAGAGGCATAGACAGCTCCAGAAAAGGTGTCCACAGATACATGGACATACCTTTGCCTACCAAAGAACATGACGTGTGTCACGTCCATCTGCCATACCTCACAGCTGTTTAATCCTCTGGGGTTCGCTCCTGCACTCAGGGCTGGGAGTGAGTGTTGTTGGCACGAGGGACACATTACCACAATCATCCAAGCCTGTTCCTGAGTTAGGTGGAACTGGCGAACTGGGTCGGGTACATTCTGGTAAAAAATCTTGTGACTGATCTTTGCTTGTTTGAAGATGTTTGGGAGTGGGGCCATCTCCACAGGTGCAGCAAGAGCATCAGCCCTTCTGTGGCCCTCGTCTATGAACCCTGGTAAATCCGTGTGTGATCTGATATGCGTCACATAAAATTGTTGCTCTCTGTGGGAGGCTAGACTTACTAGTTTTGAGAGCAAGTTGAAAAGTGCAGTGTTGGAGACCTCACACAGACCTTGCTCAGCTCTGTGTACTACACCTGCTACAAAAGCTGAGTATGTGATTAAATTGAACGGTTCAGGAAATCTTTCAAAAGTTCTAACAACTGCGGCCAACTCTGCTACCTGAGGTGATCCTTCCACCTTGGCAATGTTTTCCTCCCACTGCTGAGTTTGAGGATCCTTCCAAGTCATTACTAACTTGTGGGATGCTCCGGATGCATCTGTAAAAACAGAGCTTTTAAGGGCCTCCTGCTCTGAACACTTTCTAATGACAATTTGAACTGAATTTGTTCTCTATATAATTTGTGAGCAGGCCGATGAATTGAAATTTGACCCGTGTAGCTATCCAGAACAAACTGCAAAGCTTCATTCTCATGAAGCAGGTGTTCCAACATTGCCTTTTAATTTGGCCTGAGTTTACCTCTATTGGGATGTGAATGCACTCAAAATCACATCCTGCCAACTCCCTGATCCAGGTCCTGGACTTCTGGATCAATTCTGCTACCAGTTCCTGTGGCCTGGTCATTCCTTTGGACCAGTGGTGACTGAGCAAAACCCACTCTTATTATCAAGAGGGGATCCCTACAGTCTTTGTCCTTTTTTGATTTTTCCACTTTTTCCCACTGAAAGATCTCCCCGTGGAGGTATGGCAATTTGCCTAAAATGATGAATTTAAAAGGCTAGTCTGATCTACATCTGTTGGTCTGTCTGGTGGCCCTACAGTCCTGTACCTTTTCTAGGGCTGCCCATGCCTCTTGAGAGAGAACTTAGCTCCTCTCCCCCTTTTAACAAGTTGAAGAGGGGGTCTAGGTCCTTGGTGGTCAGACCTACCCAATTTAAGGACTCACACAACTTCTGGACATGTGCCATGGTCTTGATGTGATTTTAACAGCCAATTTTTGTGGCACAATGGTCTGCATACCAATCTCCAGACCCAGGTATTTCCAAGATGGCATCCTTTGAATCTTTTCCTTCTGAAGCTCGAACCCTGCAGCAACCAAAGAATCAATTGTCAGGTCAAGTGCATGGGACAGTAAGTCATCACTGGGGGCACACATGAGCACATCATCCGTGTAGTGTAGGATCATGGCTTCTCCCGTGGCTGCGCGCACTGGGGACAGCAAGGAAGAGATGTACCACTGGAAGATAAATGGTGAGTTCTTCATCCCCTGGGGAAGAAATTTCCAGTGGTATCTTTTCCTCGGGACTTCTCGGTTGATGGTTGGGACTGAGAAGGCAAAACGTGGGGCATCATCAGGGTGCAGAGGGATCTGGAAAAAACAATCTTTGATATCAATAATTGCCAAATTCCAATTTTGGGGGAGCATCGCTGGGGACAACATCCCTGGCTGGAGAGAACCCATGTCTTCAATGACATTATTAATTTGATGGAGATCGTGGAGGAGCCGTCAATTGTCTTTGTTTGCTTTTTGGATAACAAAGACCAGGGAGTTCCACGGTGACATGGTCTTTAGCTAGCTGTTCATCCACTAGCTCTTGAAGCGCCTTCAATTTTTCTTTACTCAGTGGCCGCTGCTCTACCCAGATTGGTGAATCAGTTTTCCAATTGAGCTTCTGGGTAGGGTGCTCTTCAGTGACCCCTGCCCAAAAAATTGGGGGTGCATCTGGGATGCCAATTGTGACCCCCCCCCACTGGGCCATCAGGTCTCTCCCACACAAGGGCTCTGAGTAATCCAAAACAAATGGACACAATGTAGCCTATTGTCCGTTTGGCCCCTCAATTTGCACAACACTCTTTGATTGTTTTTTCAATTGCACTCCCCTTACACCTTGTATGTATGCAGCCACATTTTGCAGTTCCCAATGTGACGGCCACATCCATTTGGGTATGATCATCACATCTGCCCCCACATCCAATCCTTTGATATTTATGACTTCCTCACTTTGACGGACCTCACACCATATTTTGAGTTTGTCCCTCCCAATGGCTTGTGTGGAGCAAACCTCAGGGTGTCTGTTCCTTGTCTTGTCTTTCTTAAGGAATGGGCCTGGTGCTGGAATTGCCTGAGCTATTATCTGCCCCTTAGGCAGAAACAAGTGTGGGTGGACACAGTGCAGTCAGAGAACGAGTTGTTTAGGGTTTGATGAGACAAGACCCAGAAGGATCTTGATCTCCTGTGGGGTGTGCTTGGTGTCCCCAAGGATGACATACTTACTGCCAATCTGTTGTCAAGAGCCTGGCATCTGCAGATCCATTGAACCTAAATGCCAATTGGTGTCACTTCCGTACAAAGTCTCTCCCACTGCAGAAAGGCTGAAAAGCTCCCGGAGACATACAGTGATTAGATTGGGTCGACTCACATCACAACTGGTAAAGGTCACCTCCAGTGATTTCTGCTGAAAAACAGAACTGGTCAAAGCAGGATTAGTTTGATCAACAGTTGCATTTTTCAGTTTTTTCTCCCCCCGCCTCAGACCTGCCCTTTTGTGTTGGTGCACTGGGCAGGCCAGTACTCCCCCTTCAGTTTTTTAACCGATTCCCTTTGGGCCCTTGAGGCCTCTGCCACCATGGTCCCAAAAGTCCAGAAATTGTCTCTTCAAAGGGTATTGAGATGCCCCATGTCCAGCCTGATTGCACAGGAGACATGTTGATCTTCTCCTGGGTGGTGGTCATGGCAGCACAGGCACAGCGTCTTCAGCAGTGGCCCTTTGTGGTGGCTTGTGCACATCTCTTGAACTCTGGCTTTGGTGAACTGTCATAAAGGGAACCTTCCTGGCACACACTTGGAGCATATCTTCCAGAGCTGGAGGAGGTTCCATGGGAAGGCTGTAGATGGCTGCCTTACACTGCTCGTTCGTGTTTGCCAGAGCCATCTCTTTCAGCACCTCCTCCCAGGCTCCCTCCTTTTTCACCTGCAACTTGATAGCTCTCGTTAATCTTTCTACAAATTTTAGGAAAAGTTCTGATGGTAATTGCCTTATTTTGCTATATGGTTCAAGAGAGCCATCAGGCTGCATTAAGAAAAATGCTTTGGCAGCAGCATCTCTGATGCGCTCCAAAACCATCATGGGAATTTCTTGTGCCTGTCTGGGTGCTACTTCTTCCATGCTGCCTCCCAGAGCTGAAAATCTGTTGAGGACATGAGGCATGAGAAAAGCTGCCCATGGTCAAAAGGGACCATCACGCTTCATGCTAAATTTGCTTTTAAAAGGCTGCGAAAGTATTCACTTTCACATCCAAATTCCTTGTGAGCTTTGCACAGATCCCGAATGGTTTGTTGGGAGAAGGGGTCCCAATTGCCATGGACAACACCTTCTCTTTTTGACCAGTTAAATGTGTCCGGTGTAGTGGAAAGAATGGGATTGGTTCCTGGGTTTGGGTTCCAGGTTTCCCCCCTCCACCCCCCTGCTTCGGAGCGTGGGAACTGGAATTGGAGGTGGGGAAGCCGTGGGAACTGGAAGCAGGGAGTGGCTGTAGGTATGACTGATAAGAGGCAGAGTTGGAGAGTGGAGCTTTGGGGATAGAGGGTGGAATTGGAGGAGGAGGCAGTTCTGAAGGGATGGAGGGGTTTAGGAAGAGGTAGGGGTTGGTCGGGTTACGAAAAGGATTCTGGGAAGAAGGAGGGTAAGATGAAGAAGAAGACTCTATGTGGCATCGGCCATCTTGTGGATCCCCCACCAAACTAAAACAAACTCAAGGATCACTAAAGTGGGTATTTTGAACATTTTAACCATCCACAAAACTAAAATGAACATGGGATTTATTAACTGGGAAAGTTGGCAGGTTTGGGGGTGAAGAAGATACCCAGGCAGCCTGGCTGGGACTGCTCAGGTAGGGGGAATCAGGAATTCAGAGTGAGCCAGGGAGAGTGCAGCTTCCTTGTGCTAGCTTGTGGGTTGCTCTCCTTGGAATACCTTAGCTTGGGGAAGGCATTTTGGGGTTGGGAAAGGCAGAAACTGGGGAAACTGGGGCAGATTCACCAGGAGCTGGCTGTCTCTTCACTTCATTTTGTTTTTGTAAAGCAGATTGAATTTTCAGGCTCCAAAGCAGGAAATTTGCTGTTGCTGTGCCCCAGAACTGCCTGGTTGAGCTAATTTTCATCAGATAGCATCCCAAAATTGGGTATTCAGACCTGTTCTAGGGACACGTGAGGAAGTGAAGAAGCAACAACCTAATGAACCTTTTTAACTGTTTCTTTGAACAACGAATCCCAACACTGTTATAAACAAGTTGTCTCTAAGTGATTTAAGTCTCAGTTACTTAATTGTTAAGATTCCATTAGGATTGTTGGTGTTTGTTCTGGTTTGCTAAGTTTAAAGAGTTTGCCTTATTCCCATTTTAGTATTGATTATCATCTTATTCACTCCTGTTTGTTAATTAAAAGGTTCACCCTGTTAAGTGTTTTTCACCTATTTACTCCTCACCTGTATATACCTGGTCCCTTTGTCGGGTACTGCCCTTGCTGCTCCTCAAAATGGCACCTGATATGCAAATAAAGGAGACCCTGGAATTCTGGGATCCATTTAAGAACAAAAGACTCTTAAAACAGAAAACCAGAGGAGAATACAGAACTGAAAGTATTACCTCTGGACTGGTGCAGAGGTAAGGACATTAGCCAAAGCCGCTTCATTCGGTCGCCGTGACCTGAACCCTATCGGCAAGACATCCCTGAACAATGAGCCTAAAATCGACTTCCCGGGTATGCCCATGAGGATGGAAGCTCCAGCCTTGCTGTGAAGCGAAGCTGTCTGCAACTCCTCCTCTGTGTTGCTGAAGGGAGCAGCAAGTGGAGCGTGCGGCCCCTCGAGCCCCCACCCAGAGCTGATTTCTCTAATAAAGGCATTTAAAGGAGTTAATTTATCTCCTGCCCTGCTTATTTATAACAATCACCTTTAAGGATTCCCACAACTTGGTAAAAGACTCCTTTTTGGGATGCAGAAAGCCGTGCTCCCATCGTGGCTTAGATCTTAAGATTCTGCGTCACCTACTGCCAGCAACTGGGAAAAAATGGGAAAAAACCCAAAAATAACCACCACCAGAGACAAAACCGGGAGAGAAAACCCTTCATCCCCCTCTCGGCCCTGAGTAGCCAAACTGTTTGCTCCTAAGAGCTTTGAAGGCTAGCTCTGAAGGCTACAACCTTCCCGGAAGGTAGAAAACCTTTCTCCAAAGGCCTAGAGCCCCTGAAAGGTTTTCTCCTGAGATTCCCCGGTGGGGAATACTCACCAAATCTGGCAGAGTAATGAAAAAACTTCCCAGTTGCTGTTATCCTCCACCTGAAAGTGACTCTTTATGGTGTGAAAGAGCTTTCACTTTTGGTTCCCAGGAGCGCCACCCACTACAATGGAGTCTGCTCCCACTGGGAGTAGCTTGCTGATCAATCAGCTTGCTGATTTTGCAGCAATCTGGCTTAATTTTTGTAAATCCAGTGGAAAACCGCAGTCTCTCTCCATGAGGGTCCATGTCACGGGGCCTTCATGGTGAACTCCAAGCCTGATGGGCCGCCACGTTGGTGTGCCAAGTCTGTTGCTTGTCTCTATCAGAGCTGCTGGCTCAGTTTTGCCCAAGCTAGCTCGAGACTGGGACAAACCTTGGAATAAAATACTTTCCAGGGGAACAGGGGAGTACAGAACAAACCATTGTAACACAAAACCCAATATAAAAATAAGTAACATAAAATACAATATGAAAACAACTCATTGCAACATATGCTTCTTGAAATTTTATTTCTTTTGATTTTTGTGTATGTTCTTGGAAGTTACTGAATAATCTACCTTTAAATTTTTGTTAGTCTACTTTCCCTACAGCTTAGTTTAAAAAATACTAAAAATACCTGTCTTGGTTTTGGGTTTGTGTCTTCTGCCCTTTCTGTGTAAGGAACAGCAATGTGAAAAACAAACCGACCAACCTTTTGGTTATTTCAAACATAAGTGCAAATGCTTTTTCTTTATTCATTTGAAATATCCTTGATGGCAAATAAGGAAAAACAAGCTGAAAACATTAGAGACTGAAAAATAAATTCTGGAGAGCACTGATAATCTTAAAAGCTAAGGAAAACAAATCTATATGCAAAACCATGAGATGATACTGGTGAACAAAAATAATGTGCTGAGGTATGTTAATATTTCTGTTAAGATAAAGAGAAAATGAAGAGAGTACACTGTCAAATAACACAATACATGCTTAATGACTATGAGCTGCTTTGGAGAAAGATGCAGGTGTTCATGTCTGTTGAAAATAAGGCCATTAAATAATAAAATATCTGCTAGATGGTGGTGGTAATATTAGAGAGCATCTGTATATGAGAAATTAAATTCTCTGTGCACACATTCTGAGCCAGAGGCAAAAATATTAGGAGTAGAAATCAGTTAATGCTGCTGATTTTAGCATCAACCGGTTTGTTATATAAGAGAGATAGAGAATCCTAATAAATAGGAATAGTTCCTAACTGACAGGAATAGTTCACAAAATGAGGTTTAACTAAAGTTTTTAAAAGTCCTAAATGTCGGTAAAATCATTATGCTTAGCTTCTGCATGGTAGGAGGAGAAAAATCATCTTGTTCCAAGAAGATGCTGGGTTTTTTATTCCGGAAATGACAACAGCTTCATGAAGTCATACAAGAACAGAATTAATGGTACAAAGACTCAAAGGTCATTTTCTAAGAAACTCAAGCTGGATCTCAGGAAAGAAATTAAAGTGATTAAATGGAAGATCACAAGTGAATGCAAAATCATGATGTATATTGAAGTACAGCTTGTATGAGTGTAACATTACCACTGAAACAACATTTGACCAGAAGCAGTGTGATTAAGAGTTACAACTTGTGCAGATCAAGGACTTCTGGAGCTAGATCATGATCCACAACCTGTTGGTGTTATTCAAATAGATCAATGAGCATAACAATAGGAGCAATTTGGGGTTTCATGTGGTCACTGGCAGAAAATGCCAATAACTGCCTTAGTAAGTATCAGTATTCTGATTTGGTATTTCAAGAAAAGATGATCATTCATTCCTTAAATAATCTGTATTTCTGACCTGTTGAGGTTGATAACTGCCATAATATTAATGTGCAAAAACAATTGCCAATCTGTGTGGAGCTTCAGCTCAAGTCTAATGAGTTTCTCTAGACAGACAAACTTTGAAGTAACATTTAGTAGCCAATTTTACCAGTGATTCAGTAAAAGGTGATCTGGAACAAGGGCAGTTTCTTGAATTGCTTTGGGAGAGGCAGAGATCTCTTTTGGCAGAGAGATCAGAATGGCTGGGTAATTGAAGAAAGATTAATGTCTTCCTCTGTACAATGCTCATCTACTCCAGAAAAAAAAATCTTGGTTTTACTTCCAAACATCACATGTTGCAAACTGATAAAACAACAATAACAACAATAAAAAGTTGTCTTTTAGCAGTTTTTAAAAAGAAATCCTAATTTCTATAGAACAAGAGGGTTCTGATGAAAAAAAAAAATCTTTCAGGAAAACTTTGGACAGTGATGATTTCAGTGTTAAATTGGTAATTCCAGACAAGTAAGGAAGAAATGAGGCAAAGACAATAAGAGAGAAAATCTGAAAAATTTAATGGGAAGTATCACTATAAAACTGCTGGTTGATGCTTACCTTTGTTTTGAAGTCTGCCTTAAGACATTTTCTGAAATAACTAATATTGGCCAATTTCAAAAAAAACCCCTAATAATTTTAGAAAGATGGTAGTACTGTTCATAATGGAGCTCCGTGCTCTTTAAAGAAACTTTTAAAATTACTTTGCATCCTAATATAATGGAAGGAAGGATAGCAGGGAGTGAGAGGAGGGGAGAGGTGATTCTGTCTCTCCATCTGCTTAAATCTTTGCTGTCTACCTTTTCCATTCTTTGCTATAGTTCACACATTGCAGCGTTTAATTGGAAGGTGTTGTACATATTCAGGAAAAAGGATTTTGACAGTGTTAAATAGTGGGTATATGTAAACTTAGTCACATCACAGATAGCATATCTAAATGCTTGCTTAGCAAAGTGTTTTAAATACAGGACATCCTTATAAGTTACAACAGTTAAAATTTTATTGGTACTTGTGCATCATTGGCTGCATGTCTTACAATTTCAAGACAAAGGAGCACACCCTTTCTGAGTACCTGTTAAACATATATATTTTCCTGGTACTGGGATATCATTGAACATGAGAAAATAAGTCCATTTTCTTGAAAAAACCCAACAGAACAACAAAATTCCTGAACTTCCTGTGTTTTTTTCCAGAAGAACTAGTAAAATATTATTGTCACATCTCAGTATTGAAGAGGAACAAAGGCCTGGTTGTGTCAGACTTTTCATGATACACAAGACCAGGTAAAATATTTCTAAGATGGAAAGTTATTAATGATCATGCAGTGTTCAAAAGTGTTTCTGCTTTTGTGTATATGGAGAATGTATAGAGCATTGGTGATTACCTGAAATTATGTTAACTAGCAAACAAAACCTTTGGGACTTCCAGGTGGTGGAATCACTGACTGCTAGAGTGAGAAGTTTATTTCCTACAAAAGCAATGTCTCTTTGAAAATTGATTTCTGATTTTAGTGTCATTGTTTTCAAATTAATTGTAAAGACATAATTAGCTGCAGAACAAAACACAAATTTGACTGCTTTGACATTGTCTATAGAGCAAGCACTGAGTAACATTTCAATCAACTCTCTATACAGAACTGTATGGATACTAGTTTGTAGGTCTGAAGTGTTTTGAAGAAGAGTGTTTTGTTAAAAATCTTCACACTGGCAACAGTAAAAGTATTTAATCTTTAATTTATCCACTCCTATCTTTAAAATTGTGGAAGGAAAGTCTCGGGTAATTGCAGACCAGTAAGAATCACCTCTCTGTCTGGGAAGATCATGTTACACATGCTCATGGGAACAATGTTAAGGCACATACGAGACAAGGAGGCAAACTGGACAGCCAGCAAAGCATCATTAAAGGCAAGTCCTGCCTCACCAATCTGGTGGCCTTCTATGATGGTGTGTTGGCAACGCCCAACAAGGACAGACTGATGTCATCTACCTAGAATTCTGTGAGGCCTTCCATATGGTATGCTCACCCCCAAATTTGGAAGAAATGGATTTAAAGGGCAGACTATTTGGTGGATAAGGAGTTACCTGGATGAATGCAGCCAGAAAGTTGTAGTCAATGGCTCTATGTTCGCGTGGAGGCTGGTGACAAGTAGGGTCCCTCATGGCTCTGTCTTGGGTCTGTTGCTCTAATATCTATCTTTAATATCTTTATCAATGATACAGACAGCGGGATTGTGTGCAGCCACAGCTGCATCTAAGTTTGTAGATGACACAAAGCTGAGTGATGCAGTGGGTTCTCATGGGCTCAGTTTCTCAATCTGACCTCTTGTCCTTCACTCTGCATTTCTCGGTGGTTCCTTTTCTATGTGGCATGTAAAGAATGCACTGTGTAGGAGAAAAATCACTGGGATTTTTTTTTGTTGTTATTGTTCATCAGAAGTTTCTCATATGACCTTAGCGATCAAGAATAACAGAATATTAGTGGAATCGGATGCCTGTCTTCTGCCCATTGCTGATATTTTGCATAAAAGTGTGGGGAGATAATACATGCATTCCAGATAAGGTATCTTTTGGATATCTGACAGTATATGTTATGTCTTCATGAGCTTTTTAAACCATCTTAATTTTGAGGAATATATCCACTGGTCATAAAGACAGATACTTTTTTAAAGTTTTAAATGTGTAAATAGAAATTAATTAAGCTGAGTTTAAACTATCGGAACAGAAGATAAAACCTTTTATGATTTTCCTTAAACTTACTTGCTATTGGACAGTACTTGAGAATTTCAGATGTCTTTACTGGGAGTATGAAGAAGATCCTTTAATTTTGCAAGTGGCAGCAGGGTTAGTTGAGGGATATGTTTAATTCAGACAAAATTAATATGAGAACTTCAGTAAAAGATTACATGTAAAGAATAGACAGACTTTACTGAGAATTAGTTATTGCCTAAACTGGGAATCCAAAGTGATCAGACTGAAATACTACCATGAGAATCCTCTACTGCTTCTGAAACAAAGCCTGATTTTCTTTTGTTATTAAATATTTTATTGTTTTTATGGTAAATGACGTAACATGAACAGCATATCTTGCTGTATGATTATGGTCATTTCTTTGCAGTGCTTGATCAGAAGCTCATATCTAACTTGGGAGTCACTGCTCGTTGATACAGAGGTATAGAAGCACACTGATGCTGTATGCATCCAGCTGGTTGATTACTTGGGCATCTGACAGTGTTTCTTAACGGATATACTATATGATACTGAAGAAAGGAAGCAATTTTTTGCTGTGTATGTGTTTTTAGAGTATTTGCTGCAAGCACCCCTTCTATAGAAAATTCCCATGTAAAAGCTATTCTAGACGGTTAGTAAATCACCATTACATTCCATACGTATATGGTAGGGAGTACAATGCTTTAAATAACAGTGGAAGAACACTTGTATTTTTTAAGGGAAGACTAGATATAGCATGGTGGGATTCTTAAAAGGGCAGTTGGAACTTGATTAGGTTTAAGGTCCTTTCCAATCCAAACCATTCTCTGTTTTTATTCCTTTTTAATTTGATTTACTTTTGTGGGATGTTTAAAGTTAAAATTTGCAACTCTTCTTTGGGTAATGATGGAAGAGTTAAAGCCCATATCTAACACGAATGTAAATACCACAAGAACCAAAAAAGCCTATACAATGTGATATTATGAAATATAATAATTTTAATTTTAAAAATATTGTGAAATGAAAAAATGTACAAGAATCCTATCAGCATTACTGGAAGATGTTTTCCCTTAATAGGGGAAAAAAAAAAAAAAAAATCACTATTTGATTTTCAGGTTTGACCGTGCTGATCTGGGGAACATGGGGCTAGAATAGAATTGCAATCAAATTATGAAAAAAAATATCACCAACTGATTGAAAAATCATTAATTTTGTTGAAAAGTTTATGTAGACTTTTTTCTGAGGAGTTTTATTTTAATTGAGATGTGGAAATACTCTATCACTGGTACCATCAAATCAAGCTGTTGATCTTTTAAAAAGAAGCGTGACATTTGCAATCAGCAGCCTAACTTTAAATGTGGACATATCTGGTACCCTTTTAGCACCAACTGTTCAGCAATGTTTTGGTACCACTATAGCATGTCTCTTGGAAAAATTTCTGAAGCATAAGCTGTCTGTCAGGTGTGATCTACTCAAGGAAAACTCAGAGTGCTGAGTTGAACAATAACTAGATTTTAGTCAAGTATTTCAAGAGAATAACAGCACTTAATGAGACTAGAAAACTCTAAAGAATAAATAATTTAACAACCATCTGATAAAATAGACCCCCTAAAAGAAGACTTCTATATCATTATATTTCACCTGAAACTACTACTTGAAGACTTCAGCATATTCAGTAGTATCTCTGGAAAATATGGACTAGTAAATATTAGCATGTAGGAACTATTTAATCGCTAGTACAAACACAAAATGTTGAATTATGGTACATGACTGAATCAAGCTTTGTGAGGTTATATGATAAAAGTTCCTCTGCATGCCCACAAAGGAGCACAGAGGAACACTGCCGATATTATTTGAGAGCCAAACAATATCTAGCTCCACTTACTCCTAGGCCCATCCCATGGGCCATCACCCAATCAAAGGAAGGCCCATTTCTGCAAGCCCCGAAAATCACAGGAACACGTGATTGCAGATGGGAACTGCAGATTCCAGGGATACATGTATATTTTCCGTGTCCTTCCAGAGCTGACCCAAGAGACCTCCAGCTTCCATGTCCAGGTGTGAAACCCACCAAGATGAATCATCAGGAGCAGATCACCTTTTGGACTAGGGCTGGTTCAGGGTGTGACACACATTATCACATGGGCAACAAAAGCGTTTCAGTATTACACTAGACTTGTTATGGTATATTTAGGGGAGAAAGTTAAAAAAAGAGAGAGGCCTGGATGACTGGGTGAGGAAGAATTTTGAGAAAGTATGAATGGAAGAGGATAAAAAGAACTGATCATATATGATTGATCTGCTTGCCTGTCCTTCCCTGTGCCGGATTAGCACAGTCTGTCCTATTTTATTAATAAATTCTATCTTATTACTAAACTTAATCTGGTAGTAGGGAGGCCATGTGTACATGATGCCAGTGTCTGGAATGTGGGTGTGTGATGGCCAAGCTGCACCAGCTGGTGAGTAGGTGAAGGGATGTCACAGTGTCCAGTTCGCGCTGACCAGTGCAGCCACAGGCTAGCTCAGTGTCTCACTGCGGCAACGTGGTAAGGTCGGAGCAGCAGGCAAGCGCGCCGCTTCCTCCCTGTGGGAACTTGGATCCCACCGCCAGCAACGGGCACGTAGATGTCGTAAGCAACCCCGGCAGCTAAGAGAAAGGCGGACTCTCCCGAGCAGGATGTAACGTAGGTTTATTGAGGCAGAGGGATGCGGGGCTCTGCACACTGCACCTGCTGCCCAGGAGAGACCCTGAGGCCAGGTGTGCGGCAGGTTTTAAGGGAGGGGTGGAAACGGGGGTGGTGACAACCGGTCAGCCAGTCACAGGGATCGGGGGGTTAACCGGGGGTGTGAACCATAGAACTGGGGACCAACCACGAAATGATGGGAGGGGGTCTCCCGGGCCCCAGCCTATCACTCGGCACCCCTTCCAGAGTTTTCTAGAAGCCAGGGAAGGGTCTCCGAGTGACAGACAGGGCGACCACGAGGAGGGGTGGGGATTGACAGCGACAGGTGCAGGGAAGGAATGAATGACAGAAAACGTCCTAACTCATAAGGGGAAAACCAATGCAGAACACAGGGGTATACAGTGGACTCAACCATTATAAAAATAACTTAAAAATCTTACAAAAATAACTTAATAACTTAATAAAAACAATTCTCACACCACCACAAAGGGATTTGGGAGAAAGTGGTGTTTTGGAACTATTAACAGCCAGCTCTGGATGTGAAAGTGCCTGTGTGTCTCTAAGGGTGAGACCACATGAATGTCTGCTACAGACCTTATATCCAGATGCTGCCAACCTGTGAGAGTCTGATCCACATTTTAAATGAGACTGCTTAGCACAAGTCACTTGTATACAGCATAAAAATGAATAACAGTTGATAGGGATTCTTCCCAATTGTAGCAGCTAATTTTAAATCAAGTGATAAGTCTGGGGTTTTGTTGTTGTTGTTGGGGTTTCTGTTTCGGTTTGGCTTTTTTCCCTTTTTTTTTTTTTTTTTTTTTTTTTTTTTTTTTTTTTTTTTTTTTTTTTTTTCCCCAGAGCATTTAATTCCTGAGTCTTTTTTTATTCTCTTGATTCAGTCTTCGGGCATATTTGGTTTAGAATTTATAAATGCAAGATTATTGATTAAAATTAGGTTTAGTTCTATAAACTTCAGAAAGATGTCTGATCTGAAATAATCTTTCCAAATTAGCAGTTTTAGACTCTGTCCTTGTGTGGAAGCAAGCTGTTCAGTGTCCAGTTGTATTGAATGCCCTTGAGGGAGTTACTCCAAAACTGACAGTGCTTGTAAGAATTGTTGACTTGGGTTTTCAGGTCTAGTTCTATAGATGCAGCACTATAGGAAAGAATGAATAAGTTTCTGAGTTTTTTTCTCACCTATCTCTTGCTGGTTTTAGCCTGATGTTTCAGAAAAGTTTATTCATATTTACCCATTTCTCTCATTCCATAATAATTCCCAAACTGTTTCTTTTAGAATTCTATCTTCTGTCTGGAGCATTCTTTGGTTTGTCCTCAACATTTTGAGGCTTCTCTGCTCCTCTCACTGGCAACCGTAATTTCTTCCATCCCCTTCATTCTCATTTTTAACATTATGTTCATTCTTGTCTACTTATCTCTTGTCAAAAAAATATTTTTAGTCTCCTCTTCAAATCAAGCAATTTCTGTTTCAGGCCTGATGGGGTAACAGAAGTAGGCATGGGAGGCACTGGGTTGAGGAGATGATTCTTGGTCTTCGTTCTAGTGTTCACCTCAAACTTGGTTTGGAGTGGCAGGAAAAACCCTATTTTCTTTCTGGTCTGAAGGATGAGATGAAATGTTATGTGGAGATATCATCTACAGAAGAATAGAATCTGAAAAGTAGAATATGCCTAGTCATACTAAACTTTAGTTTTAATGAAGTGTGAGCTAAATTGCACCAAGTCTTTACTGAATACTGGAATTTTTCTATAACTGAGGCAAATTTAAAGAGATTTTTAGTGACAAAAAAGCAGAGGTCTTTAAAAGCAACTTCTAAGCAACTTTAAGATCCTTTCCCAAAGTTGATTTACCATCAATGGAAAACATCAGATGTTTGACTCACAGGATAACTTCTGCATTATTTTGGAGAGCTAGGCATTTTACTTATTTTATTTCTGGGTTTTGTTTTCATAGTGACTTCAAACAAGCTTCCGAGGAAGACGCAATTTGTAGTGAGTCTCCTCAGTAAAACACTTAAGAAAAAGGAGGTGTTGATGACCATAAGAAACAAGTAATATTTCCTTTTCCTTCCTTATTTAGATATATTTTTTTCAATGGATCATACCCAAAACTCCCCTTCGATGCAGACATCCAGAACAATTACTTAAAGAGTTCAGGAAGATTCATTTGGTTTTGAAAATCACTTATTATTTATTGAATACATTGAATATTTGAAAGTCATTCACTTATTATGTAGAAGTACTACATCCTTCCACCCAAGAACAGAATCATAGGATTGTAGAATCATCGAATAGTTTAGGTAAAAAGAGATCTAAAGATCACCTAGTTCCAAATGTTCTGCCAAGGACAGGAACACCTCTCACTAGATCCAGTTGCTCAGAGCTTTATCCACTTGCCTTGACCATTTTCAGAAACAGGACATCTGCAACTTCTGTGGGCAAGCTGTTCCAGTGCCTCACTACCATCACAGTAAGATTTTTTTTTTCCCCCTAATATCCAGCCTAAACCTACTCCCTCAGCTTGAAACCATTCCCCTATCTTTGCAACAAAAAGTGCAAATATAAAAATTTTCAGGGATGTAATAAAATTATATTGGTCATTAGTAAAACCACTAGTTTTAACATATGGGGAGCATAAAATTCATCAGGTTGCTTGTCAGCAAGAAGCTGTAAGTTCCAGTTTGACAGAAAAAAATGTGGATATGTTACAATGTTATAGTTTGGATATGCTGTGATCTTAGGGTTTTTCCTAAGTGGGTAAGGGCCTCCCTATGACACCTATGACACAGGAAAAAGGAACAGTCTTTTTCCTGGTGGTTGGGTTTTTTTGGTGTGTGGTGTTTGTTGGTTGGTTGGTGGTTTTTTTTGGGTTTTTTTTTTTTTTTTAAACTCCTAAAAGGATAATTTTAAAGTATTGCCCCAGGTTGCCTGTTGCTTTGCAGTTTTGTTTTGTTGGGTGGTTCAGTTGGTTTGTTTTTTTTTTTTACTATCCATCCATACTTTGCCTCACCATCTGATAAAAATTCCCCAAAGAAATACTGCCCTACCATACAGTGCTCACAGACAAGGTTCTCTGCATGAGGAGGCAAAAGGTGTGATATTTTAAAGGCAGCCTTTCAGGCCAAATCTGAATCTTCTGGTTATTGGAGCAGAATTCAATTTCTTTGTATCTGTTTCTTGAGTTGCACTAGGAGATGGGGTCTACCATAATCCTTTGAAGTGATGCCTCTTCCAATGGTGCTCTCCTCATCCAAAAGGGAAAGTCATATGATCAGTCTAAAATTTTATAAAAATTTGAAGATCTTATTCGTGCTGGTTGCAGCATCACTATGAATATTTTCCTTTGTGTTGCATTCTTCTGTTTTCTGATGTAGAAATTGTAGTGTTTATTAATTCCTTGGCGGTTTTTTAAGTGAAGAGACCAAGGCTGAGTAAACAATGGGAAGAAAAAGTATGTTAATGGTCTAAAACTCCAATTGATTTTGATCTGACCAGAATTTTAGCTTCTGTTTACCCTTTTTTTGTTGCAAATACTTGCTCAGAAGAGACATCTGTTTATATTAATAATGATGAATTACTGTTCTTCAGAAGAATATTAATATATATCCAATTATATTTGTTTAGTAATATGATAGGCCTGATTAAGTAATTTTTCTACTTCTTTACAAAGGTTTTCTTCGGCCAAATAACTGAGAAGCAGAAACAATGTCATGTAGCTCATGCAATTTAGGCATACAGAACAAATGATGAATTAAAAATAGTCAAAGAAATACAGTAACCAAAGTGAATAGTTTGCAGCAGACCCTTGGGCAGATATGTTCACATAAAGTATTTATGGTGAAATAATGAATACACTCAGAAAATAGACTGTTCACAGATCATCTAACTGTCTTAAAAAATCTCTGAGTTATTTGAGTAATTTTTTTGTCACATATATTTTATCCTGGAAAAAGAAATAAAGGGGTTCTGAAGGGAATACCATCACATTCATCTAGACAGTTTGGGGGTAGAAAATCCATTAAATGGCCATTGGTTTAAATGATGTAATCCTTATATCTTGCTTTTCCTGGAGACTCTGCTGTAGTCAGGCCATAAAAATACACACATACTGATATTTTTGGCCTATGAGGAATTCTTTCTTCTAGTTCTTCTAGTTCTTCTAGTTCTTCTAGTTCTTCTAGTTCTTCTAGTTCTTCTATATATTCTTTCTTATAATTCTTATAGTTGTTTATAGTTGTCAATAAGTATAGCTTATTCCTAAAATAATTTGGTACAATTTCAGTACAAATATATAGTAATGATATATTTTCAAATCTGGAAATAATCAATTTTAACACACCTTTTTTATTCATGTTCAGTGTGATAAGAAGATTAAGCACTAGACAGTCAATCAGTAAAACAGCAAGTCTTGAAAAAAATTATTCTACCCCAGGGTATAGATGTGAATGAATTTAAGCAAAAGACAACAAATTTTATTTTTCACTCTTCAGTAAACCACCTCCCCCTTAAACACAATTATTAGGCTTCCCACTAGAAAAGACCATATTTATAAGAGATGATGGTTGAAGTAAAAAGTGAGAAATTAATGATTGGTTTTCTATTGAAGGCAGTTTTTAGACAAATACATAAATAAAATACACTTCTGAACACTTAAATAATTATAGGAAGATTGTTTGGAATGATGCATATTTTAGGTTTGTTACTTGGCTTTTTTCCTCAAGTAATTCTTATTACTTGTTTGTTTGATGGATGTTTTTTGTTTGTTTGTTTTTGCTTTGTTTATTTGTTTTTATGCATTTAGTGCATCTTCCTGCTCAAAATGAAATGAAAATAAAATTTATTATATTCTTAATATAAAAAATTTTGTTCCTAATTTTTTTGCAAGGTTACATTTGTTTCCTAACATGAATTTTCAGCCAACTTGGCACGTGTAAAATATCTTTTTCCCACATGAGGGCATCAGAGTTGTGCTAACACAATATGTGGAAGACACATTGTTATGCTACTTAGATTCCTGTTTTCAGAACATTGTACACATAGTGATCCTTCACAATTATATTAATTTTTAGTCCTAAATAATTATTTATGTATTTCTAAATAACTTCTGTTTTATTGCAAAATGGTGTGAACAACACATCTCCTTTGGTCAAATTCTGTTGACAGAACTCATGGGTTTATAATAATTAGATTCTAAGCTACTGTTTGATTTACATGATATCCAGTAATAATAACAGACTTTAACCGGAATATGGATCTCATAAAATAATAACATAACTAAGTGTCTGAAACTTACTGTTTAAGTCCCACAACCAATGGAAGCAATTGACAGGGAAAGGATCCTAATCCATATAATGGCTTTTATTCCACTGTTTTGTTCCTGTCAGCTGTCTCACTGAACAAGTGGGAAGTTAGTTATAGCTGGGGAAAAGAGTAATAGAGATGGAAACAGTTCTGTTTTCAAAGTGTTTTGTTAAAGTACTGTAGCTACTAATAGCAATGAGACAAATACTAACAGCGTTGTCCACTTCATAAATGTTAGAAAATAACTGCAAAGGATCAGACACAGTGAACCATTGTAAGAGTGTGATAATCTATCTCATATTTATCTAAACTCTGGTTCACTAAGTTTTTCATGGTCCTTTTAATTTTTAAAGTCTTCATGTTATTGTTCTACCTAATCTTGCTGACTTCCTATTCAGTCCAGCAAGTCTTTTAATTGGTCAAGTTTAGTGTTGTTGTCAGTGTAGTTACACATGAATTCTAGACAAAATTCATTATTTTCCAGACCCTAGTCAATGTTCATAATCAGGACCATGTTTTAATTCTATTATTATTTTGTAGAAAAGTTTAGAAGTGTCTTATGTTACTTTTAAAATAATATAGCTTAGTGTCCATTTACAAAGAGGTAAATATGATCCAGAAGATCCCTTCCCTTTGAGTAATTTTGATGTCCTTCTGCAAAAACTTTGCGCATAATTTAATCTTTTTATTGTATTTATTATTTTGCTTCTTAAAATTATTTAATGAAACTGTGATGTATGGGGAGTATGGGGAGTATTTGTTACGATAGAAAAATATGAATAAAATTCCACTCATGAGAAATTGTTGAGTAGATTCAAAGTGTGTTTTCTCTGCCCTAAGCAAGCAAAGTTTGTAGTATTTTATTTCTTTACTGATTTTGCAATAAGAGTCAAGATACAATCTCTAACAGAGGATAGAATAGCATCTTAGCAAAATCGTCATCTCTTGCTACCACACTTACAAATCCCCTCAGGTTCCCACTATGGCAGACTCCTATTGATTTCTTTGTTTTCCACCTTCGCAAGTCATAGATTTTCCTGTCTATCTCTAAGGAAAGAATATAGTCAAACTAATTACATACTTAATTTGAAAAACCAGAATTGCAACAGGTAATGAAAAATGTCTTACATGAATAGAAACCTGTTTGCATACTTTTAATTTTTTTCGACCTTATCAAAAGAATCCTAACAAGAGTTAACGAACTTTAACTCAGCTTAATCAAGTTTAAATTATATAACTAGGAGAGTGAATAGACACACTTTTCACTTCAACTTGTTGAAGACAAAAACTGGTTGTTCATATTTGAAATTTCCTTCCTTTAATTTTCAGAAAGAATCCTAGGATTTGGATTTAATGAAAAGCTTAAAACACAGACTGACTAGAGTCTTACTTTTAGACTGTTAGAACACACAAAGCTGATAAAATTCCCTCCTCTCAGTGTTTTCAAGCATTGGAAAAAATAATCAAATGCTGACGACATTTGCTGTGGTAGGGATGTACTGTCCATGTAAGATCATAACCTACACTATGAGAATTGATAAACCAAAGAAAACACCTCCTGTACTTTGGAATACCCTGAAAAGGATATTTAGCTTGTTGTAAATATCAAGTGTAACTTACTACAGTGAAAATTCACAACTGGATTTTAGTTTTAGTTTTTCATTGTAAGATTTATAACTGTTTGAAAACTGAGAAAATGCAGAAAATGTGCAGTGCAACTTCTAGAGAGAAGCCTAGATGGGCTATATGAAAATTCCTTACAAGTAATTCCAAAAATGATACATATGTTTGTATTTTGGTAATTAACTCAGAGAAAGAATCCTTCTATTCTTATTATTGAAATATGTCTGATTTTGCCATTTTCTTGAACTTGTCTGTATTCTGGCATAGCTTTCCTGGTGAGTCTTTGAGAGTGCAATAAGGACAGAAAAATATTTTAGTATGTGTTAGCACAGGAATAGACAGTTTAAACACTTCCTCTGTTTCTGAATTATTTGCGGTTTTCTTTCTATGCCTCTAAAATATCTGAGACTTCAAAAGTGGTGTGTGGGTTGTAGCAGGGATAAACGAAAATGCAGTAAATGCTGTCACTCAAAAAATCTGGTTATGATCAGACTGAGATGTGGGACTCTGAAAATACTGATTGTGTGCAGTGGGTTCTTGTTCATAGTATACCATTTAAAAAATGAGTTTTCTGCATACGTTGAGTTACCCTAGCTGAATGAACTCCCATTCTAACCACTTATATAAGGAGAGTTTTTTGTAAAAAGACTAACAAAGTGTGTTCCAGAAACCTCAGCAATACAAAACAAACAAACAAGCAAACAAAAAACAACAAACACCCCCTCCCCCCCAAAAAAAACAACCAAAAAACCACCAAAACCAAAACCCCCAAAACCCTACAAACAAAAAACCCAAACCACCAACAACAAATACAACAAAAAACCCCCACAGGATCTGCTTTTCTGTGCTATTAGGGGAAAACATCCTTGTGTCTACTTGCTGCTGTTCTGTGAAATTAACCTTGTATCTTACAGTTATTCTTTGTGCATTTTGCAGCCACCATCCTATGTGATTGTAAGACAGAAATTTCATCTGTCCTAGTACAAAGTATTTCAGTTGTAATTTTCTGTAGAGCTGGCCACAATGGCAATTTAATTATATAGAGTGTTTATACATTTTATTTTGCTTTCCAGATTTCAAAGATTAGAGAGTTAATATCTATTCAAGACTGCTTTTCCTTAAACTCCTAACCCTCAAATAAGTTGTGCAATGTATTTTCACAACATCTATAATAATGTCTTAAATGCTGAGGTGCAGAATGCTGAGGCCAAATGTGTTACTACAACTATTTTACATTCCCATTCTGTTCCTTAGATAATTTACTTTGATTGCTTAACAGTTAAAGGAGACTAAATTTTGTTACAGCCTGATTCGCTACGCAGTGGTCAGGTTTCACTGACTTCACTACTGCAAGAACATCAGGTTACCCTGTGTTTCCTGTCTGATCATCCTGTGTTAAACCTGAGTGGGTAAAAAAAGGAAGACAGCTGGTCTATGCAAATCTAAATATGCTTTTCTTTTTTTCCTAAAGCTCAAAGTCCAACACTTTGCTTGTTCCAAGTCTGTCAAGGTACAATTTGTCTGTCTTCCATACATACAACTTTACTAATAAGTGATTCTTTCCTGTGAGACTTAAAATTGCCTGTTAAGCAGGACTTGTTTCAGAAGGCCAGAAAATAGAAATAAGTGTAAGGAACAGGGAAGTTTTACTCTTGAGTTTGTTCTCAGCTGTCCCAAGAAACCTGAGAAAATTCTTGAATATGGAGTAACAATGAACCAAACAGTTCCCTGGCAGTCCTTACACAAGATGTATTGTACAAATCTATGGTACTTTGAAAGTTTCCTTTGTCTTTCCTTCCAAGTCAAGACCAGATCCATAACAGGATGCCTCAGAGAGGCTTTTTTTAGTCCAATCTCTTTTTCCTTGTGCCTGAATTTCTGCTCTGGAAAACAACATTTTATAGCCCAGATATGTTCAGTTAAATCTATTAATTCACATTGAACTGTTTTCCTCATAAATTTGGGTATCCCTTTTCCTATCTAAAACTCAGCATGAAGGAAGATTGATTCTTTGGGACTTGATTGTTTTGAAGTGATTTGCCACACCTTTGTATCTGCTCACAATGTGCCCACATTAGAGTTGCTTTCAATAAACTTCCTTCTACAACTGTGTGATTAAGGACTGATGTATCATTTTTTTCACTTATGTAAATAATTACCTGAAAAGACTAGCTCATTTTTTTTTTTTTTAATTAGTTGCACATGAGTTCTTGTATTGCTCTTCCTTTCTTGCTGTTTTTCTCTCTCCCTCTTCCTCTTTGCTTTTCTCTCTCTTTCTGCTTGAATAAATAAACCCATGAAGGTGAAGTGTAAATTACACCATATTCAGTGATATAAACAAACAACAAAGTCATTTGTACAATTTTTCTTCTGACATTTTTTGAAGGAATTTTAATGTGTCACCTGTACAGTCTCCTGTGAGGTAGCTATCAAATAAACAGCTTTTATAGGAAAACCTTAATTGGGATCCTATAATGTGACCGCCTTCTTCACTGTCTCTGAGCTGCAGAAAGTTAGAGGGACAGTTTTTGCTGAAACATACCCATCTGCTCATTTTATTTGGAGCTTGCACCCTATTGCCACTGCCATTCTTTGGAAGTAACTAAACCTAACACTGACTGGGAAACTGTCTTCTTTTACCGCAAATGATAATAATGTTTTCTCTATTTTACTACAGTCTCTTGAGATTGTGACTGATTTGCATATTCTCTAACACTTAATTAACGATGTCACTTTCCCAGCGCCTTGAAAACAGTTTTCATTTTTTTTCTCGGCAGGCCTCCAACAATTACCTCCCACATTTTCTGCTGCCATCCTTTTTATTACTTTAATGACAAATAATTGGACAGATTCTGAGTAATGAGGGTGAGAGCCAAAGGACTGTTGCATAGGAGATGGCTGCTTGTTACAAGACACTTTTAGTGGTCTCTAAATCAGATAGACAAGTAGAGTAATGATCATCTTGCAGTAATGAGACACAATTAAGAATCGCTGCAGCAAATGACAGAGCAGTCCATTGAACAATAACCTCCCTCTTCCTTTTTTCCAAAGAAGATCGAAGCTTAATTATAGCATCGCCATTTGCAATGCTATAGTTAAAGTTGTGTCAGCATTTCCATTATAAACCTCCTACTTTCAAGGGTTTACAACTCCCATGGAAAAAAAAAAAAAAAAAATATCTGCTTTGAGCAGGGAATTTCCTTACAAAGCCTTTCAGTTTGCTATTTAGTTTTAAATTATTTATTTATTTATTTCATGGAATGGATCAGCTCCATGCCTCTTCTAAATAGGCAGAGCTTCATTGGTGTAACTGAAGCTGGAATAATTTACATTTGCTGAGGATTTTTTTCAAGTGATCTATGACTCCAGATGTACCAATGCATAGAAACCTGTCACTGAAGCTGAGGAGCAGCAAATGCTGCTTTTGACAGAAGCATTTTTTGAGGTTTCTTAACATCTCAGACATCAACAGAATAACATAGAACTGTGACAAACAAGTCTGGGAAATTTCTGAGGTATGTTGAAGGCAATTTTTTGTCACAACTACTCAATGAGCCAGGTAGGAAAGAATCTCTCCTAGACTTGTTATTTGTGAATAGAAGAGCACTCTCGGCACTTGTAAAGTTAAGTGGCTGTTTTGGCCACAGTGGCTTTGGCTCACAAAATACTTGAGTTTAGAATTTTTGCTGTAATGATAAAAAAGTTCCTAGCCAGTATTCTAAGAGAGCAAACTCTGTGTTACTCAGGGAGCCAGTTAACAGTGTCCCCTGGGAATCTGATTTTGGTGCCCTGGTTTAGGGCAAATTTGGGAAAAAAACCCTGAATGGGGTCCCTTCGGGGGGCAAACCCAAACAGCCCCTCCTCCCAACCAGTCTGGTAAAGAACTTCCTTGGAAAAAAGTGGAAAAAACTCTTTTATTTAGCAAACAAAGTGCATACAAGTACAATGAATGAATAATATGAAACAATAAAACCTCTCATACTGGAGTGAGATGGCAAATTGAGAAAGTCCTTGCCGTGGGTGTAGCTCGGCTCTCTCTCAGTCTCTCCTCAGTCCCAGTCTCTCCGGCACTGCTGGAAAATGCCGAGGTCCAGGCCCCGGTGGGCCGCAGGTGCAGCCCCCAGTGCTCCCCTGGATTTTCAGTCCAGAGCGGGTTTAAACAGTCGCAAGAAAAAAAGAAAAAAATCAGTGCAGGGAACTTCTCTGCCCTAGCTAGCTGAAACTAACTAAAAGCAAAAAGATCTCTGTCCTGCAGTCTCTCCAAGCCTCCGCCGAACACCCAGCCCAGAGAAGAACGTGGAGGAGTCAGGCAGTTTTCTCAAAACAAACTCTGCACTTCTCCTTGCTCTTAGAACCAGTCTTAAAGGCACAGAACTCAACATACAGCGCAAACAGAACAGGTGATTTGGGACACAAACATCATAAAGTCACCCTAGGACATTCTACCCCTTATCCCCATATCGTCAATTTACCAAAACTAATATTCTAGTCTACACACACATACACTACACATACATATATCTATATAAAAACAATATACCATATACAGCTACATACAGACAATGGCAGTGACATTCAGCATACAGTGACAATTGCACAGAGTTCTCACCCAACAATCAGATATCCCTGCAGTAGACATCATGTGGTTCCATCTTTCTGCATTATCCACCATGTGCAGCCTGGTCCCTGAGCAAAGACAACCCTATGAATGGGTTTGTCTGTGCTTGAAGCAGAATTGATCCAAACTGTCTTCCCTAACAAACCTCTTACATGTACTACTGGGACTTTCTCTCCATCTACTGTATGTAGGGGCTCAGATTGGGCAGGGCTTGCTCTGTTGGTGGAACCTCGGGTGTTAACTAACCAGGTGGCCTTTGCTAGATGCTGCTCCCAATTTGTGACAGATTCCCCACCCAGTGCTTTCAAGGTGGTTTTTAGCAGTCCATTGTGTCTCTCCACTTTCCCTGAAGCTGGTGCATAGTAGGGGATATGGTACACCCACTCAATGCCATGTTCCCTAGCCCAGTTGTTGATGAGACTGTTCTTGAAATGAGTCCCATTGTCTGACTCAATCCTCTCAGGGAACTTGCTTTTCAAGGCCTAGAATGGTGTTACGGGCCATAGCATGAGGCATAGGTAGGTCTCCAGCCATCCTGTGGTGGCTTCTACCATTGTGAGTACATAGTGCTTGGCTTGGTGTGTCTGGGGCAGTGTCATATAATCAATCTGTCAGGATTCACCCTATTTATATTTGGACCACCACCCACCATACCATAGAGGCTTCACCTTCTTGAGCTGCTTGATTGCAGCACACATCTCACAGTCATGGATAACCCGAGAAATACTGTCCATGGTTAGATCCACCCCTCCGTCTCGTGACCACTTATAGGTGGCATCTCTGCCCTGATGACCTGAGGCATCATGGGCCCATCGAGCTAGGAACAACTCTCCCTTGTGTTGCCGATCTAAGTCTGTCTTTGACACTTCTATCTTTGCAGCCTGATCTACCTGCTCGTTGTTTTGGTGCTCCTCATTAGCCCAACTTTTAGGGACATGGGCATCTACATGACGGACTTTCAGAGGTAGCTTGTCTACCTAAGTGGCAATGTCTTTCCATTCATCAGCAGCCCAAACTGATTTTCTTCTATGCTGCCAATTAGCTTTTTTCCACTTCTCCAGCCATCCCCATAGAGCACTGGCTGCCATCCACGAATCAGTGTAGAGGTAGAACTTTGGCCACTTCTCTCTTTCAGCAATGTCCAGGGCTAGTTGAACAGCTTTGAGCTCAGGGAGTTGGATTGACGCACCTTCTCTTTCAGTTGCTTGTGCAACCTGTTGTGTGGGGCTCCATATGTCTGCTTTCCACTTTTGTTTCATCCCAAAAATGTGATAGAAACTGTCAGTGAAAAGAACATAGCGTGTTTCTTCAGCTGGTAGTTGGTTGTATGGTGGAGCTTCTTCAGCACATGTCACTTGCTCTTTTTCCTCTTCATCAGTGGACTAAAGTTTCCTCCTTCAAGCCAATTTGTAATTATTTCCAAAATCCCAGGGTGATTTGGGTTTCCAATATGGGTGCGCTGAGTGATGAGGGCAATCCATTTGCTCCATGTGGCGTTGGTGGTGTGGTGTGTGGAAGGAACCTCTGCTTTGAACATCCATCCAAGCACTGGTAGTCGAGGTGCCAGCAGGAGTTGTGTTTCAGTGCCTATTACCTCTGAGGTGGCTTGAACTCTTTCAGAGGCAGCCAAGATTTCCTTCTCTGTTGGAGGGTTGCTGGTTTCAGACCCTCTGTAGCTTCGGCTCCAGAATCCCAGTGGTCGGCCCCGAGTCTCCCCAGGCACCTTCTGCCAAAGGCTCCAGGACAGGCCATTGTTCCCAGCTGCTGAGTAGAGCACGTTCTTCACCTCTGGTCCTGTCCTGACTGGGCCAAGGGCTACTGCATGAGCGATCTCCTGCTTGATCTGGGCAAAGGCTTGTTGCTGTTCAGGGATCCACTGGAAAGTGTTCTTCTTGCAGGTGACCAGGTAGAGAGGGCTCACAATTTGGCTGTACTCAGGAATATTCTTTCCCCAAAAGCCTATGGCCCCTAGGAAAGCTTGTGTTTTCTTCTTGTTGGTTGGCGAAGACATTACGGTGATTTTATTGATGTCATCAGTGGGAATCTGATGCCATCCATCTTGCCACTTTACTCCTAGGAACTGGATCTCTCAGGCAGGTCCCTTAACTTTGCTCTTCTTGATAGCGAAGCTGGCCTTCAGGAGAATCTGGATGATCTTCTCTCCTTTCTCAAACACTTTCATTGCCGTGTTCCCCCACACAATGATGTCATCAATGTACTGTAGGTGTTCCGGAGCCTCACCCTTTTCCAGTGCAGCCTGGATCAGTCCATGGCAGATGGTGGGGCTGTGTTTCCACCCCTGGGGCAATCAGTTCCAGGTGTACTGTACTCCTCTCCATGTGAAGGCAAACTGAGGCCTGCATTCTGCTGCCAAAAGAATGGAGAAAAATGCATTAGCAATGTCAGTTGTGGCATACCACTTTGCTGCCTTGGACTCCAGCTTGTACTGGAGCTCTAACATGTCTGTCACAGCAGTGGTCAGTGGTGGAGTCACTTCATTCAAGGCATGGTAGTCCATAGTCAATCTCCATTCTTCAGATTCATGAACAGGCCAGATGGGGCTGTTGAAGGGTGAGTGGGTTTTGCTGACCACCCCTTGGATCTCCAGCTCACAGATCATCTTGTGGATGGGGATCACAGCATCTCGAGTTGTTCTGTACTGTCGGTGATGCACTGTTGAAGTGGCAATTGGCGCTTGTTGCTCTTCCACCTTCAGAAGACCTACAGCAGATGGGTTCTCTGATAGTCCAGGCAAGGTGTTCAACTGCTTAACATCCCCTGTCTCTACAGCTGCTATCTTGAATGCCCACCTAAATCCCTTTGGGTCTTTGAAATACCCATTTCGGAGGAAGTCTATGCCCAAAATGCATGGAACTTCTTGGCCGGTCACAGTAGGGTGTCTCTTCCACTCATTTCCAGTCAGGCTCACATCAGCTTCCACCAAAGTAAAATCTTGTGAACCCCTTGTCACGCCAGCAATAGGAACACATTCTTCCCCCGCATGTCTTGATGGGAGTAATGTGCACTGTGCACCAGTGTCAACCAAGACCTCATATTTTTGTGGTTCTAAGGTGCCAGGCCAACGAATCCACACAGTCCAAAAAACATTGTTTTCCCTAGCCTCTACCTGGCTTTCCCTGGGTAACCAGAGCTGCTTCCTTTTTGGTAGAACTCCCTCTCATAGTCTTGCCTTCCAACAATTCATGCAGCTGTTGTGCCAGAGTATCAGTAGATTCTCCATCCCATCTTCTCATGTTTTCTCCACAATCACACAGAAGAGACCACAGCTTAGCTCGTGGGACGCCCCTTCCCTTTCTGTCTGGGGGATGTTTGTATGTGGTGCCAGAACCTCTGATCTATACGACAGAGACACGGAGAAAGCCCTCTTTCATCTCCTCCCTGAGTTTCTTGTGATTCTCCTCCATCTTGTCTTCTAATTTCCGCACGTGTTTCCAGCGCTGTAATTCTTGCGTGTGGTTGGACCATGCACAGCATCTGCATATGCTCGGAGCTTCTTCGTCATATCAAACACAGTCTCCTCTGTGTCATCCCACTTCATTATTGCTAAAGCAGAAGAGTATTCTTGTGGCCCATCACCACATCACAGGTGTACATAGTACCAAGCTGGCTTTCCTAGTGTTCAGGTCACCTGAGAAGGCAATCTCCACCACTGCCATTTCTCTCAAGTGCTGAATCCCTTCTTCAATGGTCTTCCACTGGGTTTGCTGCATATAGAGATCATTGGCACACAGATATCTTTGTGCCACACTTCCCAGGACCTGCTCCCAGAGACTGCAAAGGTAAGCCTGCTTCATCATTTCTTGGTCGATAACTGGATCATGTGATAGGGATCCTAAATGCCTTTCAGTGCCATCCAGCATTGTAGCCTCGCCTGCAGCATCCCAAAGACAGATTGACCAACTGATTATAGATTCATCACGTCATCAAGTGTAATCCTTTCTTAGGTCATGAAGGTCTTTCAGGGTAAAGGACTCAATAGTATGTCCTGATCTTGTAGCTGTTGGTTGGGCTCCTGATCTGGTGCCAGTTGGTTCAGCTTCTGATTTTGTGCCAGTTGGTTCAGCCTCTGACTGTGTATCATCAGTTGCTTCAGTTTCTGATTGTGTGTCAGTTGCTTCAGCTTCTGATTGTGTGTCAGTTGGTTCGGCTCCTGATTTCAGGATTCAGGAGGAATTGAGGGTCCTTCACCTGGATCATCGTCCACTGGTTGATCAGTTTTGTCTGTGTGCTTCTTTCCTTTCTTTACTTTCTTTACCACAGCAGCTTCCGGTGTCTTAGCCTCACTGTCTGGTTTAGCTGCAACCTGAGTATCTGTGGGGTTGGCTGCACCCTGAGTGAGTGGGGTAGCTGCTGATTTATCTCCCTGCTCCCCTGCCTCTATCTGTTCCCTACAGTATCTAGCAGTGTGTGATAAGCATGTGCTAGGGCCCAGCTTATTGCGATGAGCTTTTTCTCCTTAAAGTCATCATGGCAGTTGTCCTCCAGATATTCCCCCACCTGGTCTGGGTTCTGAATTTGTTCACATGAAAATTCCCAAGCCGGGGAATCAGAAAATTCCTTCAAGGTTCAGCCCATCCTCTCCTATTCTCCACAGCACTTAGGATTTTCTACATCTGAGTCTACCTCTGGGTCTATTTCTGGGTCAGCAGTCTCATCAGCCCCTCTGGAAAACTCAGCCGTCATTCTCGAAAAGCTACAAACCATATAGAGGAAGCTCACCAGGTGAAATATCAGAAAGGTGGTATCTTTAACATTCAGGGGTCAATGAACATTCTCCAAAAGTGATGTAACCAAATCAAAAGAGAAGAAGGAAAGGAGAGGCTGAAAATCCTCATCCCCTACTCCTCCTCTAACAAACTGGCTGCAATTACTGATAAATCCCAAAACATGCTGCTGGAACTAGGATGCATGGTAGGATGAAGAAACGATAAACCAAACATAGCTGGCACAAACTCCAGTATCGTTGCAAACTTCCTATAAATCATAATCACTGAGCCCAACAAAGTAGCTATTCTAATTCGTGCATCCCTAGTGTAGAAGCTATGTGCTAGGGACAACTTTGGAGCTATTTCTGGATAAGAAAAAAACCCTAGGGACCAGAAAGGTAGTAAAACCTCAAAAAAGCCTAGGGAACAGAAACACAGAAAGGACTCCATTCTGAGAGATATTAGGAATTCAAGAAGCAACATGGCTACTGACTGTTTTATCCCCACACAAAGTACAACCAAAATGCCATCAGTAATTAATACCAGTTTTTTCCAATCTCTCAAGCCCCACATTGGGCAACAATAAAAGTGTATTGTCCTGGTTTAGGGATAAATTTGGGAGAAAACCCCTGAATGGGATCCCTCCAGGGACCAAACCCAAATGGGCCCTCCTCCCAGCTGGTGCGGTAAAGAACTTCCTTGGAGAAAAGTGGAAAAAACTATTTTACTTCAAAATCAAAGTGCATACAAGTACAAAGAATGAATACTATGAAACAATAAAACCTCTCATGCTGAGAGGGGGGTGAGATGGCAAATTGAGAAAGTCCTTGCTGTGGGTGTAGCTCGGCTCTCTCTCAGTCTCTCCTCAGTCCCAGTCTCTCCGGCGCTGCTGGAAAATGCCGAGGTCCAGGCCCCGGTGGGCTGCAGGTGCAGCCCCCAGTGCTCCCCTGGGTTTTCAGTCCAGAGCAGGTTTAAACAGTTCCAAGAAAAAGGAAAAAAAATGTTGGAGTTCAACAAAAAAACAGTCCAGGGAACTTCTCTGCCCTAGCTAGCTGAAACTAACTAAAAGCAAAGAAAATCTCTGTCCTGCAGTCTCTCCAAGCCTCTGCCGAACACCCCGTCCGCAGAAGAATGTGTAGGAGTCTCATAGTTTTCTCAAAACAAACTCCGCGCTTCTCCTTGCTCTTAGAATGAGTCTTAAAGGCACAGGACTCAATATACAGCACAAACAGAACAGGTGATTTGGGATACAAGCATCATAAAGTTACCCTAAGTCACCCTAGGATCAGGCCTCTGATAAATTACATGTCATGGGTTGGCGCAGTTTAATTTTTAGTTAAGGATACATGTGGAATGTATTTCCTGGTCAGGATCTGGGAAATGCTTTAGAAAGGACAGGGACCTATCAGAAGATTAGTTTGGATGCTGGCATCTGTTTTGACCACTGGGAATGTCAAATGCAACTTTGGGAAGTACCGATATATAAAACCCCTGATTTCCTGCAGGTCAGCCCTTTTCCTCCTGCTTGGTTGAACTGGTAACATTAAGTTCAGCCTGCTGCTCCTGCCCCTTTTTGGGGGGAGCTGGCCTGAGGCCTAGCCAGATTCCATCGGCTCCTGGCGGGATGGTGGTGGGGAGAGAGGAGAGGTTACAGCTTTAGAACAACTACTTTCTCCAAAATTCCTCAGAGCAGGGAGGAATCTCTGATGGGCCCCTGATAAGAGATATAGCCACCATTTAGGCCAAGGATGCCCCAATTTACACTGAGGGGTAGGCAAAAAAGGCATTTATGATCCTGCCTGGTTTTTTTGATTCTGGACTGCCCGGGTCCTCTTATCCCTGATGTTTCTGTGTGAGTGTTTCCCTCCCTCACTAGCGCAGCCTTGAACATCTAACACCATGAGCTGCAGCGAGAGAGAAAAAGACTGGGCAGATTTAACCCTTTCCTAGCAAAATTAAGCTTCCAAGGCTTAACCCTTCCCTAAGAAAGAAAAGAAAGAGACAGAGTGAACATAGAGAAGACACAGCATGGAGTCAGTGGAGAAAGAGTGAAAAAACTATTGGAACTGTGGGCTGAGGAGTTTGTCATTCCCTCCTTATTGAGCCATAGAAATGAACTTTATGTGTAGATTATCCCTTTAAATCATGGAAAGGTATGCATTTGGGGAGATGATTGTTTAGATTTGTGTGTGGATTGAGCAAAGGTGTTTGTGATGGACTAAGTGATATTAATCCCATGAGATGCTTGAACAGAGATAGGAATGAGAAGCCCTCTGCACCAGTAAAGAAGTGAGAAGATATCTCTGTGCGTTCAGATGAAGAATCCTTTGCTTTTGGAATTACTAATCTTTAAAAGCTGACACCCCAATATGCAAAAGTCTAAGACTTGTGACCCATAAGCAGCTTGGGAAACTGCTAATGGGAAGGGTCATGAAACCAGGTTTCCCTGGGCAGCAGTTTTTGTGACAGTTAAAACCCACAAGAGAACTGTTTCTCAGTTGTCAGTGGGATCCATGACTCTAAGAGAGACTCTTCTCCTAAAGAATTGATGAAAGATTATTTTCAAAAGGTGAAATTGACTGAAAATCACAGTTTTTGTCTCTTTATGTTGTTCCTAACTGTAGGAAAGTTAACAGTTTTTAGGGGGAGGGAAGAGTGTTTTTTGAAGTTTCATTCTGTTTTGTTTCAGTTTTTCCCCAGCTTTCTTTTTCCATTCTTTTAGTGTGTGTTAATAAAATTATTTATTCATTTTTAAACTTGAGCCTGCTTTGCTTTTGTCCTAATCTCTCTCCCACAGAAAGAGAATAAACACTAAGACCACTACACTAAATCTGGCACCAGAATTTGGCAATGTGAAACCACTACAGATGGTTATGGGGTCCATGAGTACAGGTCGGTCTTTAAGAACCGCTTCTTAAAAGTGCAGGAGCAAGAAATCTCACTATGCAAATCGGAGAGTAGATCAGCTTGGCTGAACAGGAAACTGCTCATAAAGGAAAAAAATACTGTATGATCTCTGGAAGTGAGGTCAATTTTGCAGGACAGAGTGGAAGCTCCTACAAGCAGGGAGCAAACATGAAAGAACAAAGTTCAGCTAGACCTGAAACTGGCCAGTGCTGTTTCAGACAACAAGAAAGACAAGTAGGTCAACAGCAACAGATGACTAAGGAAAATGCTGGACCAAGAGAGGATAAAGGAAAAATTAAGGCATTAAATGCTTTTTTTTCTTCAGTCTTTATATTAAAAGTAGACCTTGGACTGCTCATTCTTCTGAGTCAGAGTACTTTGTGAGAGTACATGAGTGCCATGAGATTCCACTGCCATGGAATGGCAATGACATTCCATCTGTGATCATTGAAATTGTAAAGAATAAGTTAGATCAGTTGAATGTTCATAAGTCTATAAGGTCTGGTAGGATTAATCTGAGAGTACTGAATGAGTCTGTAGATGTTAAACCAGGAACATCTCTCAAAGATCTTGGGATACTCTGGAGGTTCTCACTTACTGGAAGCCAGCTGATATAACTGCAATTTATGGGTATGAAGGGCATGAAGAAAGTCCCAGGGAAACTACAGACCTGTTAGTTTAACTGCAGTATGTGGATATTTTAGGGGAAGGTCATACTAGGTACTGTTCAAATGCATTTAGAGATTAAAGCGATCATCAGACACAGTCAGGACAGGTTCAACAAAGTCCTCTTTAATTAATTCTCTACCCTACTGTGATAAGGTCACCTACACAGTGGATGAACGAGAGGTGATGATGTAGTTTTTCTGAAGTTTAAGAAGGCTTTTGATACTGTCCCTCACAGTAACCTTCTGGACAAGTTATATAGTTGTGAGATGAGCAGGTACACAGTGTACTGTGTGAAGAAATGGCTGAATGGCAGGGCTTCAGGGGCTGTAGTTCATGGGGCTAAAATGGGCTGGTGAGAAGTCACTAGCCATGTTCTTCAGCGTTAAATTCTCGGTCCAGTTCTGTTCAATAATTTCATAAATTATCTGGATGAAGAGGTTGAATACACATTATCAGATTTCCTGATGATACCAAACTGAGGGACAAGAGCCTGGCAGAGGGATCTGGATAGATTGAAACCTTGGGAAATCATCAGTGGCATGAAATTTAACAAAAACAAATACAAGTTCTGCCCCTGGGATGCAGTAAAGCTGGGCACAAGTGTAACCTGGGAGAGCGGTGTGTGTAGAGCAGCCCTGGAGAAAGGGATCTGGGGGTGCTGGTCGGCAGCAGCTCAGGGTGAGTCAGCAGTGTGTCCCCGGGCAGCCAGGAGGGCAAACCCCATCCCAGGCTGCACCAGACACAGCAGCACCAGCTGTGGTTGGGATCATCCTGCTGGGTTCAGCCGCGGTGCTGCCTCGCCCTGAGTCCTGTGGGCAGCGCTGGGCCCCGCAGGTTGAGAAGGGTGGGAAGGTCCTTGAATGGTCCAGAGGAAGACAGCAGAGCTGGTGGAAGGGCTGGAAGGCACATCCTGTGAGGATCGGCTGAGGGCTCTGGGTTTGTCTGGTTTGGAGAGGAGGAGGCTGAGGAGTGACTTCATTGCTATGTACAGCTTTCCCAATACCTTTTCCAGATGATTTTTGAAGGTCTCCATGGATGAACTATGCACCAGTTCTCTAGACAACCTGTTGCTGTATTCAGTTGACTTCTCAGTAAAAGAATATCTCATTGTGTGAGGAAGTACCAGCCGTATTTCAGTTTGTGTCCTTTTCCTTCAATCCTGTCACTGTGTCCCACTGGAAAGATGCTGTCTCTGTCTTCTTTGTATCTTCCCTTCAGCTATTTGGAAACCTTATTAAGCCCTGAGTATTCTCCAGGCTAGACAGCCCCTGCTTTATGAGTCTTTCCTCCAATGTGTGATGCTCCAGTCTATTCACAGCCCTTTTCTACACTCTGTAGAAGTTCAATGTCTCTCTTCTAGTACTGAGCTCTAAACTGAGCACAGTACTCGAGCAATGGCCTCACCAGAGATGAGGAGTGGGGAATAATTGTCTCCATTGACCTGTTGGCAAGAATTATGCAAGCTAGTCCAGCACATCCCTGGTGTTCTTTGCTGCATGGGCAGGTTAACTCTTGTTCAACTTGCTGTCTGTGATTGTCTGCCACTGTACACTGCAGTGGGTTGCTCCTCCCTACCGGTAGGATTTTACATTTTGTTAAAAGAGTTTTCTGTCAGTCCATTTGTCCAGTCTGATGAGGTCCTTCTGGATAGTAGAATTCATGGTCCTCTGGGTTATCATCCACTCCTCACAGTTTTGTGTCATTGGCAAACTTGCTGAGGGTACCTTCTGTCCCATCATCCAGACCTTTAATAAAGATGTCAAACAGAATTGGAAGCAATACTGACCCAGTCATACTCTAGTAGTTACACGTCTCCATCAAGACTTCATGCCTCTGATCACCAACCTTTGGACACAGTTGTTCAGCCAGTTTTCTATCTACCTCTCTGCCTGCTCATTCAGCTGATGCTTCATTACTTCTCTGTGAGAATTTTATGACAGAGTACTGAAGTCTAAGTAGAAAATATATGGTTGCCTCCCTTTGTCTACCAAAGCAATAATTTAAACATAAAAAACTATGACACAGTCACAGGATGATTGATGGTTGGAAGAGGATAACCTTTGGAGGTTATCTGGACCAAACCTCTGCTTAAGCAGAACTGTATAGAACTGTATAGGTTGTCCATGAGAGTGTCCAGAAGGATTTTGAGTATCTCTAGCAACAGACTCCAAAACCTCCCTGGGAAACCTGTGCCAGCACTCAGTTCCTATAACAGTAAAAGTGTGTTTCCTGGTATTCAGAAAGAACCATCAATGTTTCAGTCTGTGCCCGTATATCCTGTCACTGGACAGCTTTGTATTCTTTGCACCTCCCCTTCAGGCTTTTTCACATATTGGTGGGTTAATTTAGATAATGTCCATTCATCTTTCTTCCCATCCAGCTGTCATTTCATAGCAGAACTTTATCAAGCTGGTCAAGGATGAAATCTCCTCTATGAATATATTCTAACTATTACTGATTAACACCTTCTTGTTCATGTCCCTGGAAATGGTTTCCAGGATTAGTTGTTTCATAACTTTCCCATGGGTTAAGATGAGGCTGACTAGCTCATGTTTCCCTAGATCTCTCTTGCCATTCTTGAAGACAGGAGGGACCTTTGCTTTTCTCAAGTCTTCAGGCATCCTTCCCAGTTGCCGTGATTGTTGAAAGATTATTGAGAGTGACCTCAAAGCAGCATAAGTCAGCTTCCCTAGTTCTTATGAGTACCATCACCCAATCCCGTGGGTTTAGGCATGTCCAGTATATCTAGTCTTCTTAAGTGCTTCCTAACCTGATCTTACTGCACCAGGCACGAGTCTTCCTTGCTCCAAATTAACCCTTAGGTCTCTGAGTCTTGGAACTCCTGAAAACTGGTTTTGATAGTGAAGACTAGCATGAAGAAGGTATTCAGTACCTCAGCCTTTTTCCATGTATTGTGTCACCAGGTCACCTGGAGAGAATTGGCCCAACATCTTCCTAATCTTCCTTTTGTTTCCTATATACTTATATAAGCCCTTCTCATTTTGTCTTTGACATCCTAATAAATTCAATTCCATTTTAGCTTGGGCTTTCCTTACTTCATCTCTGTTTCTCCCAGGTTACTTCTTGTTCCTTCCACCCTCTGTATGCTTCCTTTCTGTGTCTGAGTTTGGCCAGGGCATGGTTGGTTCATCTGTGCAGATATCCCGGCATTTTTGCCAGACTTCATTCATTCCTAGTTGGAATGGACTGCTCTTGGGCTTACAGAAGGTGAGCTTTGAATATTATGCTGCTTTCTTGGGATTGTCTTAATTCATAGTCTTATGCCAGGGAATTCTTCCAAGCAGATCCTCAGAGAGATCCAAATCTTTTCTACTGAAGTACAGGGTTGCAGTCTTGCTTTTCACTCTTTTCCCTGCCTTAGGGATCCTAAACCCTGCTGTCTCACAGTTCCCATAATTAAGGCTGCCTTTGACCTTCACATCACCAATGAGTGCCTCCTGGTTGATGAAGCAGCAGAACATCTTTCCTCATCAGCTCTCCTACCACTTGGAGCAGGAAGTGATCATGAATGTTCTTCAGGAATCTTTTAGACTGATATTGTCCTGCTCTCCCCAGCAGTGGGGCAGTGATTGAAGTCACCTAGGAAGACTAGGTCCTGTGAATATGAGACTACTACTGTCTGCAGAAGGCCTGATTCACTTCCTGGTGAGGAAACCTACAGCAGACATCCACTATAATGTCACTTCTGCCATACTGTCTTTAATACTAAACTAGAAGCTCTCATTTGGTTACTCATTCACCCCTAGGCAGAGCTCCATGCTCTGTAGTTGGTCTGTCACATAAGAGGCAACTCCCCCTCTTTTTCTTCCCATCCTGGCCTTCTTAAAAAGCTTATATCACTCCATTTCAAGGCTTCAGTGATGGGAAACATCCCATAATCTCAGTAAGACTACAGCTCTGCAGATGCACACAGTCTTTATTTGTTATGTTTATTCCCCATATGATATGCATTAGTATATTGATACTTCAGAGAGGCATCACAGCATGTTAAATGTCTGGAGAGAGTTTGGAAGACTTTTCCATATTGATGCTTTGTAGGGGCTTCCTTGGCAACATGCAAAAAGCCCTAGTTTTGTTAATATTTTATCCTTTGCCGTCACATCATCCTATGAACATTGCTTAGAGAACTATTCGTTGCTCCATCTCTCCCTCACTGTCATTCTTAGTTTAAAGCCATCTTTATGACATCCATCAATGCACTGGTGACAATAGTTTTGCCCAGCTGGTCACAGAACCCAAACCCCTGTCACCAGCACCAATTCTGCAGCTAGTTATTAATTTGTCCTACAAGTGCCCATCTTCTCAGGACAGTCAAGCATGACTGTGTTCCTAACATTGCTAAATAATATGTACTTCTCCAAAATATTAGTTAACAACATAAATTTCTTTTTGTTTCTCTATGAGATTAATGTATTCTATTTGGATGCTACAGATGATACCTTATTTGGAACTCCCTGTAAGAGGTGGGACTGGAAGACACAGTTTTTAGATATGGGTATTCATATTGCTATAGACAGTTCTGGTGCTTGTTTCCTCTTTTGTGCCCTCTTCAGGTATATATTTAAAAATGGCACTATACATGTCAAATGTGAATCATAAAATCATGGAATCACTAAATTAGACTCATAGAATGGCCTGGGCTGGGAGGGACCTTTAAGATAATTTTGTTCCAAAAACACCCCTGCCATGGGCAGGGACATCTTCCATGACACCAGATTGCTCAGAGCTCCATCCAGCTTGGCCTTAAACACTTCCAAGGATGGGGCAACTTGTCTGGGCAACATGTTCCATTGCCCACCACCCTCACAGCAAAAAAATCTTATAATCGACTTGTAAACATAGGTCAGCTCTTTCAGATGAAGGGGAAATGACATAAAATGTTTTTTCTTTTTTCCCCAATGGTGGCTTGGTAGGCAATAGGGAATGTTTCTTCTTTATTTTACAATCTGTAAGAAAAATGGTTGCCTGTGATGCACTTTCATTGCTCCTTTAACATCTAAAATGTCAAACTTGAATCATTCTAAGTGTGACGTGATGCAAATGTTGTTGGAAGGAAACTGTGGGCTATGTTTGGTCTGTGTGGACTGTGTTCATTGACTCTAAGTGCAGCATTGTCAAAAATGAGTTTGCCTCAGCAGCTGTGCAATGTTTAGGTCTTCAACAGTTAGAGAATACATCAATTTGATCGATAAAGTCTGAGAATGAAAGGGACTTATTCAGCATATACTGACTAATTTACAGGTAAAATAAGACTGACTTCATTTTTAACTACTATCATGTAGGGAAAAAGGTCATTAGAATTAAAAAAAAAAAACAAAACACCAAACCAAACAAAAAACCAAAAACAAAAAACAAAAAAACCCCTGCCACGACTTTGAGATATTTGAGAGATTTCTTCAAAATCTAGAGCATTAGACACATAGCTAAGATTATGCTGAGCAGACACTCTTTAAAACTTGGTCTATCCTTGCCATGACTTTTTCACAGACAGTATGTCTGTATGTGTGCACGTATGCATTAAAATGTAGCTAGAATTTCTTTAAAAAATGGCTAGAATTTTCATAGCAGGTTCTTTCTTATTGTAATGCTTCAATGCCTTTCTGTGTTTTACTGGTAAGATCTACCCAACCTGCCTCCCAGACTCCTAAGTTGACTAGCAAAGTCTGTGGGAGTCATGCAAGTTAGGGATCACTTAAGTCAGAGATATACAGCCCATGGTGAAGCCCAGATGTGAAACACCTAACAGTGATGAAGGAGCTAGCTGATGTCAGATGAAAAGAAAGAGAAAGAGAAATAGGTAAAGGAAAAAGAAAAAGAAAAAGAAAAAGAAAAAGAAAAAGAAAAAGAAAAAGAAAAAGAAAAAGAAAAAGAAAAAGAAAAAGAAAAAGAAAAAGAAAAAGAAAAAGAGAAAGAAAAAGAAAAAGTTCTGGGTGGCTGAAAGAAAGTAAATGCTGCAACCGCATTCAAGAAAGGGAAGAGGCTGGATCCAGACAACTACAAGCAGCCTGGAAAGGCTGAGGCACAAATAATCTGAGAAGTAATTTTTGAATACTTGAGAATCAAGAGGTCAGTTTTCATATGCTAGCATGGTTTTATCAAAAATAAATAATGGCTGAACAACCTGAGTGCTTCCTGTAGTGGACTGGTACTGTGAACAAGGCAGTGAATGTTTAATATTTTGATTTCTAAGTCTTTTGATAGTCTCCCAGTTTCACTATCACCAGCTTGGTGAGACAGAAGCTGGTCAAGTGAATAATAATTGATTAGAAAATTGGTTGGACTGCTGAAATCAGAGCGTTTATACCAATGGCACAAGTCCCTCTGGCAGCCAGTAACTAGTGGCATCCCTCAGGGATCTATACTGAGAACAAAACTGTTTAATGACTTCATTAATGGCTTGGATGACAAGATGAAATGCAACTTCAGCAAGTTTGTGGACAAAATCAAATTAGCTTTAGTGGTCAGCACACTGGAGGGCAGGGCCCCTAGTCAGAGAAATGCAGACAGACTGGAGAGATGGACTAGTAACCCTCTCATATAGTTTAACATAATTGCAAATCCTGCATCTGCAATGGAATAAATTCAGGCAACAGTGCAGGCTGAGGTCCAGTTGTCAGGGAACAGGTCTGTAGAAAAGGACCTTAGGATTCTAGTGGAAAATAAGCTGAACATGAGTCAGAGAATCCCTCTTGCATCCTCAGCTGTACTGGACAACTGTAGCTAATAGGTCTGGAGAAATAATCCGTTTTTTGGTCACCTGTGAGGCTAAATATGAATTACTCTGTCAAGTTTTGAGATCCCCAGTACAAGAGGAAGATTGACAAAATTACACAGGTCCAGTGAAGGCAACCAAGATCAGGGGGCTTGAGCAGAAAACATAGGAGGAGAGAACTGTCTGTTCAGCTCCAAAAAGTGAAGTCAAAGTGGAGATCTTGTAACTATGTAATGTAAGGATATAAAGAAGATGGATCCAGACTTCCAGGAAGTGCATGCTGGCAGAGGAAACAGACACAATTTGGATTGAAGAAAATGAATATTTTTTTAAGTCAAGGAGTTGGTTTTGTTTAGTTTGTTGGTTTAGATGTTTTCATGAAGATTATCAAATCTTTGAATAAGTGAACAAAGAGAGTGTGAAATATCTGTCCTTGGTTGTGTTCAAGACTCCACTAGACACGTCCCAGAGCAGCCTGATCTAATTACATCTGCTTTGAGCCAGAGCTTTTTCTAATGACCTCTGGAGGTCCCTTCCAGACTACATTACCCTGTGATTCTACAGATATAATTGAAATTAATATTTTCAATTGCTCAGCTTTGCAAAACTTGAACTCTCTGCTAAAAAATTTAGACCAATATATATGTCTGTGGCATACAAAAGAAAACACTCTGTTAAACACTATGTTAAAACACTATGTTAAAAGAACATAGAACTGATCATTTAGGAAATTAGAAGACCCAATGCTGAGTATATGCTTTTAAAATGACCAGAAGGATTTCATGTACAGTCCTAGCACTAAGCTCATCTGCTTTACATAATTTCTGTTCCTTACAATTCTTCTTTTCTTTTTTTTTTTTTTTCTTTTTTTTTACCCAAACAACAGATGTACTACCAAAGTTCTAAGCAGATATGTGATGCACTTACTAACAATTTCAGACTGAAATGGTTTTCTATTCAGCACCAAACCATTTTCTCTAGAACTCTTCTCAAAATTTTTCCTTGTCATGGGTATATGTGAGTAACCACATGCATCTTCTAAAGAGCAGCAATTATCCTCGTTTCATAACTTCTTGATACTTTTGAATTTGGATTATAATAAAAAATATACTTTATTCAGCAGATTTGTTTTAATCTAATTACATAGGTGAATAAAAATTGCTGCATGCTGTTGCATCTAATGTAAGTTATCTATTATTCACACCACATTTACTTTTAATATTCATGCAGATTCCCTCTGACATAACTTACTGTGTCACAGTTAATCCAATAAAGATAAAATATAGCTCAGCAAAACACCAGTCAATTCCAGCATTCTAGTAATTATAAAAGACTATTTCACACTGGTTCCTTCAATCAATGCATTTCCCCTTGGATGTGATAGTGTTACTCTTTGAAGCTTTCAATCCTCCCAGTGGATTCAGGGAAACATTCTGGCACTTTTTTTAGTCTCTGGGTCTCCGAGGCAGTTCAAAGTGCACAACAAGCCATCACTGGTTTATCCTCAAAGGCTGACACTGTCTGTTTGATGTATGATGACTTAAAAAGTCATGTCTAGCAAAGCATGTGTTTGCTACCAGTGTATTGAATCAGCCATTTATCAGCTAATCTGTATGCAACCAGCACACCTTCAAACATATCCAAGGATGGAACACAGTCTCCTGCTGGACCTACAATTGATTTGATTTCCCTCTCTAATTTCATAGTGGTTTTGGCGTCTAGTCATTGAAGCAACCTTTTATTGTATAAAATACATATGTATGCATCATTCTGCTAATTGTGAGTTTGTGTGCAAGACCTGAGATCTAAGATTTTGGAGTGAGGCAGTTCTGGTGGGACTTACCTTTTTCTTGATCCTTTGTGGTCCCTGCCTGCCAGCTCTCATGAGTGGTGCTTTATATGTTTTGTTTTATAAATTTTAACTGTAGAGCAGCCAAGGCTGAGGCAGAAACATTTATAATTAAATCAGTCTTTTTTTTTCTTTGTTGTTCATTAGTTGAAAATAACTGGCTTTTGTCACTTGATGAGGGATCATGAGTAATCTTTATGTATTCAATATTTTACTGTGTAGTACAACCGGGGAGAAACAAGCTAGTACTGGTTAAAGTCTTGTGCGTGTTTTTCATAGGAGTATTCCCTGGTAGTCCTTGCTGGACCACAGAAGGGCAATTAAAATTTGTACCATCACACAAAACTGATCTTACTAATTATTTTATCTATCTTGATATCTTTTCTGAGGAGTGGCTACTGGCCTCTTAAGACTGTTTTGGTGGTGACTCTGTCCTTCACCATAGCTTCTAATGCTCCTTGCAGGCACAAGAAATTCCAAACCAATATATATTGTGAGCTGTGGACTCCGTCTGCTTTTCACCAACTGCCAATCTAATTCTTGAGGATGGTGTGTATTATCCATTTTTGGGCTCACACAAGCAAAAACAGTTGCCTTGTAGCTTTTTCTGCTTTTTTTTTTTTTTTTTTTTTGGAAAGGATATGCCTGAACCCATTGATCTGTATTGTAGTGCCTACCAAGACCGTGTTTACCTTTAGCCTTGTCCTGAAGCATAATCAGGAACACAGAGTATATATGAGGGATAGAGCTGATAAGAAGAATGATGTGGTATAATCTTACATGTATTCAGTTTAATGTTTTTTGGAAATATTCTTGACTGCCAGGCAATGAATAACTTTTCACTTATACAGAGGTTGAGGCAGATGTAAAAGTGGTGTCTTTATCTCTGTTGCTGCACTTCTGGTGATGTCAGTAGGATACTAATGAATTTTTAAACCCTGTTTGGACTTTCATTGTAGGTATACTTTAAAACTCTTAATGTGTTATAAAAGTGAGACTTGGTCTTACTTTATTATATGACATGATTTTCCATGAAACATCTGGGATTTTGAATGACATTAACAAGTATGGCAAGAAATGCAAACATCAGCTTCTTTCCTTGCTCGCTTTTAACATCACATGGTTCCCTCCTAACAATTTTCTTCATATGAATTGAAAATCTTTGCTCTTAAGGCATCAGTCTTGCCAAATCTGTTACTGCTTCCACTATGAATCCATCAGGTGCTCTAATCCTTTTGCCTAAAGACTGCCTGAGAGCACAGCTCTGAAGTGTGCTAGTATTTGTACACAAGGTAGGAAAACTATCTGGAGCAACAAAAACCACTTTTGGACAGTGCCGTGCTAAAGAACTACATCAAGAAGAAAATACCTGAACAGGTAATGTCAATAAGACATCACGCACTATATGCTTCATAGTGAATGCCAAACTGATGCATTTGACAAAGAAAGTGGACTGAACAAGTTTTGGATGTGGGTTTTTTTGGTGTTTTTTTTTTTGTTTGTTTGTTTTTTGTGGTTTTTTTTTTTGTGTGTGTGTGTGTGTGTGTGTGTTTTTTTTGGGGGGGTGTATTTATTTGTTTATTTTTGTTTTGATTTTTTTCCCTAAATCTGAGGCAGTTTTTCTTATCAGTTTCTGGATTTCATAACTTTTATTTTTGCTTTCTATTTTTATTGTGTTTCCATGTATCTATTTGACATGCATCAGAGACAAGGATATAAAACAACTCAGTGTTATTCTGGAGATTCTGACTTCAGGAACCAGCCAGTTAGGCAACTGGGGTTACTAAGATGGCTTTTGTAATGCTTTGAGAAATGCAATCTTTGCTGCTCAGGACAATTGAACCACCAACATAATTGCAAGTACATAAGCCATTTACAAATGTCCCATATGGACTGCTTTGGATTAGAGAAGAGGAATTACAGTAAAAAACTGAGATTTCTGAACTAGCAGTATGGGGTTATGGTAGAAATTGATGTTTATACAATCTCATCTGTATCATCTGTGAGGTTTTAGGGAGACTTGCCATGTATAATAATATACATAGAATATATTTTAAAGCTTTTGTGTATCTAGTTAAAACTATTCTCCAGCCTTAAAAATTTTCTCCATATCTAGTCTTTCTCAGGAAAAAAAAAAAACCCTAAGAATTGCAAAGAAGCTCTTTGAGATTAGCTCAGCTGGTTTGAGAACGGTGCTAATGACACCAAGCTTGTGGATTCTATTCACGCACTCACTTAAGAGTTGGACTTGATTACCCTTATGGGTCCCTTCTAACTCAGAACATTCTCTGATTTTGTGATTCCTCCTCCCTCTCCTACCACTCCATTTACTGTTCTTCATTGACAGACAAGAAACTGCCAAGTTCATCACCTGCTGATACTTCTTCCAAGTCTTATCCAGCAGCATTATTGCTCTGGGCTGCTGCTTGTTTCCAGAGCTCATGCACTGTTGTTGTGTATTACTTGGGTTTATATTGTATTTCATTTTTATATTGGGTTTTGTAATGGTTTCTTCTGTACCCCCCTGTTCCCCATGTATCATCCCGAAATTTGTCCCTGCTCCTTTTCCCCACCCATTCTCCCACACTGGAATGTAATCCAACACTGTTCCACTCCCACCTTATCCCTGATTGGGTAGTGGCTTGTCCCTGCCTCTAGCCCCTCCCATGGATATAAGCCAGAAAAAACACACGGAATCCCTCTTGGTTTGGGGGCAGGGACTGGGCTCCTGACCCGGGTGGGGGCAGGACCACAGGAGAAAGACTGAATAAAGCCCTGATTTCCCCCCGTATCAAGTGCAGACCCTTACTTGGCCATCGGTGGGCACCTGCTCTCTCTAAAGGAAAAGGTTCACAGCTACTCCTGGGATTTTTGGGGTCCTGAGGAAAAAATCCATCCAGCTGTGGTTTGTCTCTTGAGCTAGCCAGGGCTCTGAGAGAGAGACTGCCACAATGCGCTACAGGCTATCTTTCAGCCTAGAAGATGCACCTTAGAAGGCCAGTGTGGCATGGGAGGGTAAAGTATATGTGTAGAAAAGCAGGAGACAACTGGGAGTTAAGTATACAGGGTGGCTTGAATGTGTTGATTTAACTGGCTGCATGTCAGGGACTGGATCTTAGAATGGGTAGGTATGATTGGATAAGCAACAAAAAAAAAAATCTCCCAAACTCAAGAAGGTTGAAAAAAATCCCATACATCTTTTTGTATACATCTTTTATTTCATATAGCTTGAGTAATGCCAACACATGTTACAGGTGTCTTTTTAAAAATCTTGTCTACCCTTTTTGTATAATTTAATCTTACTTTGTGCATATTAAGAGTTGAATCAAATAATATCTTCCTTATATTTTTCTGTTCTACTCTTTCTAGTTACTTAAAATGGAAACATATTTTAACACATACTAACTAGACTTTAAACTTCTTCTATTTAGTAAAATAAATATTTACTAACATCTAGCTTATACAAGTTTTGTTTCTTCCATTGGTCCTAAATTTACATAACTTTTAGAATTAAATTTAAAGTAAGATGGCAGAAAATATTTTCTAAACCCTTCTTACCCACAAAGTTCCAGCAAGGACTACCTGGGAATACTCCTATGAAAAACATGCACAAGACTTTAACCAGTACTAGCTTGTTTCTCCCCGGTTGTACTACACAGTAAAATATTGAATACATAAAGATTACTCATGATCCCTCATCAAGTGACAAAAACCCACCTTAAACTGGTGTAAAGATAATAGTGCACATCCTAACTTTACAAAGAATTTTATTACCTCCTGAAGTTTCTGCAAAAGCTTGATGCTGACCAGAAACTAGGTCATGCAATTGTTCTTGAACAAAGATTCACTTTTGATGTATCTCAGCAGCAGCCTTTCTGTGTCAGGAGTCCTGCAGTTTGAGGTCTTTGCAAATTGAGCTTCATGCCACAGACATTTCTTTTTCTTTATTGAAATTCTTCCATCTCACTTCAGTTTTGTGACTGATGTGTCTCATTCATACCATGAGGTCAGTCTCTGTTTGTTTATTTATTTAAATATATTTTCCCATGGATTCTCCTTAAGTTGAGAACTATGTTTACAATGACTTCTGCAAAGTTAACACTTGAGATATGTTAAGTATTATGCCGGTGGGAGTGGAAACTTTAGGCAAGGATTATTAGAGGAGCCCTCCTGTTGAGTCACAAGATGCCAAAAGGACCCCTTGCTTTCTAAACTCTTTCTCAGAGCTATTGGGTGCAGCTGGATCCAATCTTAACCTCAGAACTTCAGTGGTTTAGGTTTAAGAAATTATAGAGGTGTGATTGAACCTTTGTACAACTTTGCCGTGTAGAATTAATAATGGAAAATTAGATATATTTTAAAAAATATTTATTATGATAAATTATTAGCTAAAAGTATCTTGATCAGAATTATTTACTATACAGTATAGAAGTTAAAATTGCTAGGATAGGATAGGATAGTGCACTACATAGAAGTCATCATGTTGAAGCAATTGTATTAAGGCTAGCAAGGGCAAACAATTATTAAAGCAGAGATTGATGGAACTCACCCATACCAATTGGGAGCAAAATCTCTTTCTCTCAGCCCTGAGGAGTAACAATGCCCACCCAAAGGAGAAATCTTCATACAGACTTCAAGAAAGGATATGTTGGAAGAACCTAATTGTACAAAAGTGGAACTTGACTTTTACAGTATAAAGTGATTGTCCGTCATATGTCTTCTGGTCAGCATAGCATTTTTTCAATAAGGATTTACCATATCTTTCCCATCTTTGTCTCGCTATGAGGGTGTTAGCTTTGGAGTTGATGAGCCAGACTGGTTTTAGCATAATTCAATACCAAACTCAGCAGGACAGCCCCCTTTCAGTCCATCACTTAGACCTTTGCAAATAGGTCATTGCCTGAATTGCTTGACCACATTCCAGGGCAGAACATCCTGCTACAAGATCACTAAACATTAATATGACCTAAGTTGTAAAGAAGCCCTTTTTTTCAAGCTTTCTATTACTAAGAGGGAAGGAAATATTTTTTGTTTTATTTTCCTGGCTGCTTAAACTGACTGTCTTAGCAAATACAGAATGAAATATGTAACTCATTGGATCAGATACCCCTTAGTATGGATAAGAATTATGAATCAATGAAAGAAATTGTCACTAACTAAGTTACCTTGGGATAAATTTAATAATAGAATCCTTTTGATTTTAAGAATAATACATGCATACCTCACACACAAACACAAAGAATTTTTTTCTGAATAAGTCTTTTTTACTTCAATGCAAATAATCTCATCAGTTTTTTGAGGGCTTCCATCTAATAAAGCTCCTCCTCAAATCACTCAGCCTGGGCATAAATATATCACCACTTGGCTAACACTGTGTCTCAGCATCTTTGAATACATAAGCTATTACAAATCCTGAATTATTTATTTTGTTAAAAGTCTTTTTTTTTTCTTTTTTTTGTCTGTTGTTCTGAGATTAGGAACTTAGGCTTTGAATCACAACTATTGTCCTGAGCTTTTAGCATGGTTAAGGAAAAGAAAACACAGTTGAACACACTTACACATCAACAGAAATGTTTTAGTAAGCTGTATGCCTGCTTTGCTGAAGTATTAGCTGTACAAGGTCTTGCAAGACCCATAATAAATCCACAGCTGACTATGGATGTGTATTAGATCCACTTCATGTTATCACTGAAACAAGAACTTGAACTCTTATCTACCCACTGATTTTATTCAATCAAGTCTTAATATTAAGACTTTGGTAAAACTAAAGGAAATCCCAGCAGAGTGAATGCTGGGATTATTTTTTTGTGTGTTCAGGTGAAAAATATCTCCATGCCTGTAGAAACGTTATAGTCTTGTACGAAGAACAGAGAATATATTTTGTTTCTTCCTCCTGATTTGGAAAAATAGACAGAATTCTGTTACTTTCTGCAGTTTATTGGTTAAGAGCAATTCTGTGACTCCTTTTGTACTGAAACTTAATATGGGGGACAGCTCTAGATATGAAGCACTCCAGACACTGCTTTGTGCCCCAGAGATCTGGGGGATCTTGTCTCTCTTGAACTGTGCTTCTCAGGATGGTCCTGTTCTGTGACCTCAAACTGCAAAGGAAGAGTACTTCTGAGAGCTAGGAAAAGCTAAGGGTATTGCTGTAGGCAAACATAGCAGTGGACACAAAGGATTGGATCCTGCCATGGGCAAAAGGTGTGTATAGAAAGAGCCCTTTCAAGCCACATTTTAAGCAGTTATTTCTGTATCTAAACTTGCAAAGGAAATCTGGCTACTGCGACAGGGTCCAAATCTATGACTACTTGTGGAATTAGAATGGTAACCACTGTATTTTGATGATTCTGCAAATTCATAACCTTCTGATATTACCATTTGGTAAATAGAAGGAAAGTTTGGCCTCTTTAAGACTCCAAAATAATGAGGTAAAACCTATGGAGAATGGGGAAAAAAAAAAAAAAAAAAAAAAAAAAAAAAAAAAAAAAAAAAAAAAAAAAAGAGTGAAGAGAGTGATTAAGGAGACCTTGATTTCTGTTTGTATGACAAAGATGTAGTCTCATTGAATTATATTGTTATTGAGAACTTGGGTATTCAAAAATGTTGTCATCCCTCCAAAGTAATAAAAGGAAAAGAGAATTGCCTCAATATGTATCCATAGAAATGTCACCTGTATTGTATGATTACTTTGTAAAGAAGTCCAAGCGGGAACAGCAGTGAACTGATCCCAGCTGACAGGTGAACCTCCACCCAATCTCTCACTCATTCCCTGCAGGAAGTTGTCAAGAAAATAATAAGAGCAAAACCTCAAAAACCCACATGAAATTGTGGGTCAAGATAAAGACAGTTTAGGAAGTGATGCAAAGCTCCACATGCAAGCAAAGCAAAATAAGGAGTTAATTCACTGCTTCCCATGGGTAGGCAGGTGTTTAGCTGTCTCCTGGAAAGCAAGGCCTCAGTACATGTAACAAGTATTTGGGAAGAAAAATGCTGTAACCCAAAGGACATATTTTACTCTTCCTCCTTTCCCTGAGTTTTTCCTGCTGAGCACAACATTGTATGGCATGGGATATCCCTTTTGTCCGCTGAATTCATCTCTCTCCACTGTGTCCTCACCTATGTCCTCATGCAGCTCCAGGCTAATCCCTTCAGGCAAGAGCTGGAAAATGAAAAGGCCTTGGTGCTGTGAAAAAACTGTTCAGCTGTACCTAAAACACGGATATGTTATCAGCTTCTGTTGGGAGGAAATGTTGAAATTATAGTTATGGTAATACTGTGTTCTGAGAACGTAGCAGAATCTAGCAATGGATAGAATTAGGTAAAATATTGCATGACCTAAATGATATACTGGGAATTATGCATACAAATTCACTTCGATGGGAGGGAGGGTTTTTGTCATGTGGCTTCCATCTGCTCTGTTAATTAAGGTTGAAAGGAAAGAAGGAGAGGGAGAAGGTTTTGTGTATCAGACACTGTAAAAATAATACAGGAGGAAGGTCAGCAACTAGCCGATTCTGCATCTTAATAGCAAAGTCATGAAAATCTTGTTCATTTGAAGTAATGGCAAGCACTTAAGTGTGCTAACAATAGAGGAGAACTAACTTGCACCATGTACTGTAGCTTCTTAGTAAGGTTAACAAACTACATTAACCATTCATTCATCTGTAGCTCATAATTAATCACTCCTTGAAAATTACATTGTATAATAAATGAGGACAGACATGATTCATTAAAACTTCTAATTAATTCTATTTAATACTATTTCATAGTTCATTGGTAAGTGCTGACAGAAGGATTATGCTATAAGATACTTGATACACTGCTGACAAAGAAGTAAATAGGGCAAACATAATGCAGCAAGAATATTTGCCAGTGTAAATACTGATTGTTTACCTCTGGTGGTGTTGCATCTATACTTTGTGTCAGTTAACATCTTCACTGCCAATTTAGGTTTCCATGAACCTATGACCCTGCTGTAGGGATGAATCATAGGCTCAAATCTTTAGCCTCTTCAGAGCGATTATATGGCCTCCTTCCCTGTCAAATCCGGTAGGCAAAGAAGTGTAAGAACAACATTTTACTCATGATGTGACCAACCTCTTTATTGTATCACAAACATTCCAATATAACATTTTCAGCTAAATGATAACAATTTGGTAGTTAATATGCAGAGGTGAAAAATGCTATTTAAGTGCTTCAAAAGGTCAAAATGGTGATGAAGCACAGCTATGAAATCAATTTTTGTAGGAGCTCAATTCTACTTATATGCTTACTTTTCAATTATTTCAAGAATACAAAATTCCATCATAGAGTAGCAGAAAAAGTTCCACCATGGCTTTGCTCTGGTGTTTTCAAGAAACATGTTGCTGTTACCATTTAACAAAAATGGGCCCTTGTCATCAGTTCTCACCTCAAGACTAAAATGGAAGTCTCCTTTTGCCCATGAGAACTCCAGTTATACTATCACTGGATGGAAATACAGAAGACAGCAGGTTTCCAAAGGATTTTCTGAGCAAGTTTAAATGTGTAGATATAAGTTAAAATAAAAAAGAAGAAAATTGTGTGGGAGGGGGTTGCTGCATAAAATCTTTCCATCCCAATTTACCTGATATAGTAAGTTCCTCAATTAACCTCAGTTGGTCCTATGACAAAAGTTCTCTAGCTTTACTATTGAGTGCACCTATAGCTTTAGACCTAATGCAAAGGACCTTCGACAAACTTCTTTTCAGTATTTTTACATCCTTTGCCATAGTTTTTGTAGACATATCTCCATTTCCTTTAGCTTTTATCAGTTTAAGGAGACTGAAGTAATTAAGGAAATTCAAAGCACTTAAATTAGTTGTCTCACAATGTTGAAATAATTAATTTCCTAACTAAGGGTTTTTTTCACAATTGGTACAAAGTTTCACTTCTGTGGCAAAACTTCTATTAAAAAATGTTTTCTTTTAAAACTCATATCTACATAGTACCACCAAAATGGTATGTGGCAAATGGCAAAAGGTTAAGAACAAATTTGGGGTTAATATGAACAAACTCTTTTTAGCAAAAAGTCAAGCTAGTAAAAAAAAATCCCATTAAACTGGAGAACTAATTGAATTACATTTGAACCATTCAACTATTTTTATCCAGGAAAAAAACCAAAAAAAACCCCCAAAACAAAAACAAAAACAAAAAAAAAACCAAACAAAAACAAAAAACCCAAACGAACAAACAAACAAACACCAAAAAACCCACACCCAAACCAAATAAACCAAACCCACAAAACCAACAACCAAGAAACCACCTCCAAGCCCCACTAGTCCAGCCTAGTCCCTGTCTACCGGCCATCAATTCTGCATCTTACAAGGGCCTCCATCTTAAACTGACCTAGTGGCAAACTAACTAGCAACTACCAAAGTTTTCCACTATTTCATCAAAGAGTTTGGCTTGTGTGGTGCAGGCTTGAGACCATACTTACTGTAACTATTATTGAGTACCTACCAGGTACTTTGAGTGCAGATCAATGAAAAGTGCTCAGGAAATTTTAGAAAGTAGGTCTATAAGCTCAAATAATTTATAATTCTATGATTTATTGCTATTCATATGACATATTTATGATGTATTTTACATTATTGATTGTTTGATCTCCAGTTATGCAAATATTTTACAGGCTTTAAAAAGTGTTGATGAACTTTTAATCTTTTTGTAGAGATAATTAAGCAGAATAGGGCTGTAGTAGACCTGGAAGTCTGAAAACTCTCCTCTTTGAAGAACTTTGTTAGCTGATACATCTGCAAAAATGGAGGCATTCTCAGCCAACACTGGGAATAATTAAAAGCACCATGTTAGTCCAATATTATTTCTATAGTTTTCTTTGTGCTATTTACAAGTTTAACTTTGGTTTATACACTAGAATTAAGATGAAACTAAGGCACATGATTCTGCAGATTCATGTTGCTCCTGTTTTATGACAAATATTTTATAACTGTGTTTGAAAGTATGAAAATTGCAGTGGTCCATTGAAAAATACTAGGACAAAAAAGTTTTTGTTTTGTTAGTCAGTATTTTTTAAATTGTATTGTATGGTTTTATCTTATTGTAGCTGATTGCTTTTACCTCACTGCATTCAACTATGCCTAACTGCTGTCAACAAACTTAGTTTACAAACTTAGAATACAAACTTAGTCCAATAAGTATGAACCATATGGATGAAAATTGCTGATCTAATAAAACAAAGAAGCACCTGTTCTGCAAGGCACTGTTTAAACTTGCATTGACTTGAAGATTCCCTTTAGAACACAGAAAGATATTTGGCTTTTTTCCCAGGTGTCTCTCCCTCTTACAATAAAAATCCAATAAAATTTATTATTGCAAAAGGAGACCTGATATATGAACTATGAAATCACTGATTTATAGAACTAGTGGGATAAGGGGTGCATTAATGACACACATTTTCAGTCAGTATATTTCATGCTAATGCATTTATATAACATGAAAATAAATAACAAAAATTAAACACCATAGGGTTGGGGTTTTTTTTTCATATATTTATTAATTTAATATCAGGAACTAGAAAATATATATCAGTTTCTTGAAGACATGGATTGTGATGAATTAAATATCTCATCCACCATAGATGTGAATTCAGTCTTTAGTTAGCAATTTGGTCTTGTATAATCATTGCTTGGAGCAGAAGACATGATTCTATTCTGCTCAGCATCTGCACATCTGCATTCATGGCATGAGTGGAGTCGCACAGTGAATTAGGTCAGGGAACATCTCCAGATGAAAATTAATTCTAGGAAAAATCTTTACTGTCAGCCAGATCACTTCTCTGGAGTGTTCTGTTGTACAACTGCTAGTGAAGGTGCAAGAGAGAAGTCAAAAAGAACAGCCTTGTAGAAGAAGCAGTGTGTGCATACTATTTCTACTGCTCTTAGTAAGGCTTGTGTTATATTAAGTTGGAATAGAGACCAGAGATGAAGGCTTAGATCTTAAAAGGGGTTTATCTATCTGTCAGCACATCAGCTTTCCAAGTGCTTGGACTTTGGGAATCAGCTCAGGGTGAATCAGACTCTGGTAAGACATCTAAATACCAAAACTTTTGTCTGCTTAATCTTTGAGACAGGTAGATTTGTAATTGGTCATTAAAGACTTTTTTCTCCCAAATCGAATTTAACAGTCTTCACGTTGAATATTTTTTTACACTAAATTACTTCAATTCCCATGGTACTTTTGTTTGGCCCTTGGGCAATACAGAATAACATTGCATTCAACAATGAGAGAAAAAAACCTCTCCAGATAGAACTTTGAAGAGAAAAATGTCTCCAAAATAGCACATAAGTAGTAAAAAAATCTCTGAATAATGTCTTGTAGCTGCTGCATGATTATTATAAAGTGCTGTATGACAGACTTACTTTATAAGGATTCTGGAGCAGTGGAATATCTTCCTGCTGAGGATTTCCCTTGCAGGTTATATATTTATTTGCATGAAGACCACACTGCCACTGATGTGTGGCAGAAAACTTCAGAAATTTTTTCCTCTGTAATGAATCTCAGTAAATGGATTTGAGCTGCTCCCAGTAACCAGATTAAAAAAAAATAAAGAAGTGCAGGTTTTGTTGTCCTGACATTTACAGCATAATCTATCTGTAAAAATAATTGCATTTCAAAGCATTGGGTACCTTGAAAATAGAAATCTGGGGAATGTAGACTCAGTTTAGTTGAGATCACTTTTTTCTTTTTTCTCCAGGAAGGAAAATAGCATCCTAATCACTCTGTAGGAGAAATCCACATTGCATTGTGCATTTCTTCAAGAAAATAGATTGAAAAGAGGAGTCACTCAATACTTATGCTGAGGAAACATCTTTGTGAGGAAATTTTGCATTGCTTTGGATGAGAACAGCTGACAGAAAAGGAGAGACACTACGGACGATCATCTAACTTTTATAGATGACATTTCTGGTGGGTTAGGGTCACCTTGGGTTTAATCAGAAAACAGATTTCTTAAAAATAATGAAATTGGTTTTTTTGTTATTTAGTCATTCTTCCTGTTACATTAATCTTATGTTCCATTCTATCTTTCATCAACTTACTATAGGAGAAACAGACATGTCACTGAATGTCAAGGTCTCTAGAGGAAATGTAGAAAAAAAATTTGTATGTTTGTCTCAAATTCTAGGAGAAGGTCCACTTCCTCATTTAAGTTATGCAAATATTTATGAAATTTTAGTACTTGCTGTTGGCCACTGTTCCATCCTTTGAAAATGAAGAATGAGGAACACAAATAGAAGAATGAGGAATGCAAATAGAAATTATATGCACATCATATTAAGAATTAGAATTCTAAAGTCAGATCAAGATAAAAAAAAAAAAGGTACAATTGACTTTGGTCAAAAATATGTATTTATGCTATACCTGATAACAATTGAAGCAAAATTATTCCTCTCTTAAAGGTACAACTTACTGCTTAATAATGCTATGAAAGTCTGACAAAAGAGGTCAGCCTGTAAGCACAAGAAAATTTTGAGGATATTTATAATGATATTAGGTGTTTTCTGTAGGATACCTGTAGGATATCTCCAGTTAGCCACTTAATTAAGGAAAATTACTTGTCTGGTAATATAAATCCTTTTAATGATGAAAAGATGATGACAAAAATCACAAGGGATTATACTGAGCAATGATCGTATAGAAATCATAATAGCGTTTTCATAGCAGGCACGCAGACTTCATCTGCAGCCACATTCTGAAAAGAAGCGTACCTTGCCCCTCCTTGCTTCCAGCTTAATTTCTGTGCCAGTGCCCGGGGACTTGCACCCCTCAACCGTGTTTTAGGAAGAAGGCTCAAGTTTGGAGAGTTTAAAGCAAGTATGTGTGGTACTTAGGGATGTGACTTGGTGGTGGAGCTGGCGGTGTTAGGTTTATGGTTAGACTCAATGATCTCAAGGACTTTTTCCAACCTAATTGATTCTGTGGTTCTGTAAACTTGTCTAGATTGTACCGCAACAATTTCACTAGGTATATTAATATATTTTATTAAATGGAACTGTAGTTCCATTTTTCCATACCATCTCCACGTACTGCATGTTAGAGCAGCTGTCTTGGCCAGGACAGTTCCCGTGCTTTCGCTCTGGGATGATTTGGGTATATCCGCTGTGTCATCTATGGGCTATGACACAAAGCTTTGTTATGGCTCTGAACTGCAACATCAATAGTTATCATTCTGATTTCTTCATGGTATGCTCTCTTCTGAATGTAGGACTTGTGAGAATTATGCTTCAGTGTGTCCCAATATATTGTCTGAGATTACGTCCTGTTATGCATTTGTATTCTGCACTGTAAGAAGGATGTACATTTGGCAAGTCATCTAAATATTCCTCTCAAACATTAGTTTGCTAAACATATACAAGTAATAGAGAATGACAATCCCATTCAATGGAGTCCTTAACTAAACAGGCTATTGTGACGCCCTGTTGGAACGTTCAGCCCCCAGTGAGAAGTTAAAGATTGATTCTCAGCATGAGCAACAGAAGGAAAGTTGTGTGGATTGTCCTCTTCCTTTAACTTACTGGAGTAAGAGAAAAATCTTAGATGATAGTGCTTGGGCTGGTAGGAGAGAAGGGAAAAAAATATATAAATAGGGAGAAAATCTATGAAGGTTCAGCTTTTAGGAGTATATTGAAAAGCCTTGGTCTGAGCTATAAGAAAATCTGGAGTCCTCACAACAGAGGCACTTCACAAGCTTTTCAAAGAAATAGATTTGAGTCTCCTGCCTCCTTGTCTCACAGGAACAATGTACTTCTGGGAATAACATCAGTAATACTTCCTGGCGGCCTTCTAAACTCTCTGCCATCCATCACGGCTGAATATTAAATTGGACTACCATGACTTAACTTTCAATGTAGGTTGCTGGACACCTTCTGAAAATACAGAATGTTCCTGTCAGGTTGAATATCAGAAATTAAGGCATGTAAAATCAACAGCTGATATAAAATCTTGTCCTCTTTATTCTAGATGACTCAGTTTCGCACGTATCTCTTGGCAGCCTAGGTATTTTGTTTAAATTAAGGATTAATGGGATATTGGATCTTTATATTGTTGAATAACTCATCTTCTATGGGTCACTAATGTTTGAATGTTTTTGTGCTGGTATAGTTAAGATCACATAGAAACAACGTGGCACAAATGTGTCACCTAACTTCATATATGTAGTTATTTTCCCTAAGACTTCTTTTCGTGTCATCAGAACCCCTTTTACACCTACTATAAACGGAACTTTTGAACTCAAAATGCAGAAATGGATTTAATTAAGAATAAATCAAGATAATCAGATTGTCATCCAGTAGCGTTCATCATTAAGAGACCAAATTAGACACATTCATAAAAAATATCCTCTCTCTCTCTTTCTTTTTGCTTTTGTTTATTCCCTGTCTACTACTGATGCGTCAAGGAGAGCGAGATGAATGAATTAGGTCACAGAAGATAGTTTTCACAGGTTCTCTCCAGGACCAAATATGTGTAACAGTGGAAATACTCGATTACTTTCCATTTTTTTTTCCTGCAGATACTAGTTTCTCATATTGCTTTCTGTAAGCTTAAAACAACATCAATTTTTAAGGACTTGAAAGTGCTTTTGTATTTAAAATCAAATAAGCAAAGAATAATTTTCATTCAAGTAATATGTGTGTACTTGCTTCTTGAAGTGCACTGGATATATAGACACCCAAAAAACATAGTGAAATAAAAAGGTGGGGGATGAGAAAATCTAAGTGATGAAAATGAGTAATTGCTTGGCAGCAAGTCTGCAGGGAGAGACCTGACACTGTACAACATATATTTTCTGAATAATGAGAGAAATCTCAGTGCTGTGCAATCACTGCCGGTTGGGTCAGAAATTTCACATTAGTGAGTTCATCAGAGCAGATAGGTGTCATAAAGACATTCTTTCCTGAAGTAAACATACCTTTTTCTTCATTGAACTGTTATCTCTTAGTTTGGATAATGGGTACAGAACAAAATCTTATGAGATCTATTAGAGGGATATCTGAAATTTGGAGCACTCCTTCCATGATTTTACTAGTTGATTTATTCACAGAAGAAGGAAATTACATAAACAGATATATATACAGGCATGAGTAAAGCTCATACATGTTGAGTTTCTTTATGAGACCAGATGACCGCCAATGGCAAAAGGAAAAGAGTCTGCTCTCTCTCACTGGGGGAATATTGGCTTTATTCTGGAGCCCTTCCTTGTCTGGAGTTCTTTCCCAGTGGCTCACCAGTCCCAGAGAGAACGAGGCCTCTCCTGTGCCAGGGCTTCTTCCCCAGGGGGCAGGGCCCAGAGGCAGAGAGAAGCCACTGCCCAGTCAGGGATAAAGTGGGGGTGGAACAGAGTTAGGTTACATTCCAGTGTGGGGGATGGGCACTGCTGGGCAAGGACAGACCACGTGATACAGAGAAAAAACATTACAAATCCAATGAAACACCATATAAACCTAATTAATGCATTACAACATTTCCTCTTTTTTTTTTTATTAAATTAAGAAGGAGGAAGGCTCGGTTCATGGGAGATGTTCAGAGTTCAGACCTTGAGTACCTTTAAAGTTGCAGAAGAAAAATGACCTTTAGTGCAAACAAACTGTCTAGACAAACACTGTTAAGGAGTAATGATAATTAGAAGGAGAAGGTTCGGTGCTTTCTCCTCCTCCAGGCAGCACTGGCCACTTGTGGGGCCTCTGCAGGTGGCTTTGCAGTTTTAGCGATGAAAGGTTTCACCCACTCAGCTGGCACCTACTTAAGACCTGGGGGAGTGGACACATAGGCGTACCCATGTGTTAACTCCGCTGAGGTGTAGCGACCTGGTTCAGGAACGACACGGCAGCCACACCCAGGCTGCTCGGACCACCAGCTCACAGACACCAGTGTGGTGGATGGCTAATGGCGTTTATTAACTGGTTACATGGAGTTATAAAACCTCTGTTTGCTACATCACATCCGTCTGCTTACATTACAAGTTAGGTGTTGCTTACCTTATCAAGGACACTAAACAACTACGTATTGAGGAAGGAGTTCTGTCTGCCCGTACAACGCAATATCTTCCGACCGCCTGTCCCTAATCTCCCACATTCCTCCCCCCCCATGACTAAGTAAAAAAGTATAAAAGTATAAATGTTATAAAAGTATAAATGTCATAAAAATGCAAAAGCTGTTAAAGTTAGTATAACAGGATACAAAAGTGGTATAAAATGTTAGTAACAAGCGCACTTCACGGTAATTGCAGGCGTTCGACAAATAGGATGTCGACTTTCTCTAAACGGCTTCTAACAAATGACACTAACTTGTTCAAAATGCAAGGCCCAAAAATCAATGTCAGGAGTATCATGGTGAGAGGGCTTATTAAGGTGGGAACAAGGGTGGCCAGCCATGGGGACTGATTGAACCATGACTCGAACCATCCTTGTTGGGCCTCTCTCTCTCTTTCTCTGGGCCAGTCTTTCTCTCAGTTCGGCCATGGAGTCTCGCACGACTCCGGTATGGTCTGCATAAAACTAGCATTCTTCTCACAAGGCGGCCCACAGGCCTCCTTGCTGCATGAGCAAGAGGTCCAGTCTTCGCCTGTTCTGCAGGACGACTTCTGAAAGCGAGGAGATAGATCTTTCCAGAGAGGAGATGGATTTTTCAGTTCTCAGTAAGTTTTCGTCAATTGTCATTTGCAGCTGAGAAAGTCTTTGATGTTGGGTCACGAGAGCTGAAACACCTGTGGCTGTGCCAGTGGCTTCTAGGCCAAGGAGCATTGTAATGGTTACACCTGTTATTACTTATCTTTTGCGGAGCAGGATGGTTTCTTCTAAAAAGCAATACATTTCTTCTTCTTGGTGATGCAGGACTCTAGGAACAATCAGAACTTGGACAAAAAAGTCAGCAAGGTTATTGAGTTTGCTAAGGTACACACAGGGGGTTATTCCGATTTGTTGACAGACCCACATTCCTGATAGGAACGGAACTGCCCACTTATCAGCCTTTCGACTAGGTTGGATGACCTCAGTACAGATATTTCCCATCTGCTTTGCTATGGTTACACTGCCAAAGCATTTGCCTCGGCCTGTAACTTGACTCAGGGTGATTTCCCTCTGGGGGGTGTCCCACTTGCAGTTGTGTGGATTGTTTGCTGCAGAATATTCGAAAGGAGCATCAAGGGCGACACCCTCATAAAAAGGAGGTTCTGCGTTATAACATAACCAGCATGATTTTGTAAAGTTTGGATTGGATTGGTTCAACGACAAAAAGGTAGCATTTAACACACTAAGAAACAGATTGTAAGGATCTGACTTACGTTTTTGGTAGATAGCTAAAGGACTGAATGAGGAGGAGGTGCCAAGTGTGGCCTCTCTCCTGTGTGTGCATGCTGTGAGAATCTGATAGGGTCTTATTAATTGGGGTACTGAAGGTAGGAGTCTGATAATTTGCACGTTCGCCCAATTTAAATGCCTGGCTGCACTTAAAGCAAGCCATTTTTATCTTCTTCCAGTCTGTGAGAGGAGTTAGTTCTTTTTCTGACTTCCCCTCGACCGAAGTAGAAACATTGTTGTTACTGATTTTATATACTGTTACTTCTTCTTTGTCGGAGCCGGAGCCAGAGCCGGCAGCAGAGGACTGGCTGTCCCAGTCCCAGCTAGAGTCCAGTTCAGAGCCAGAAGTCGACTGACTGGCTGCTTCCGGGCTCTGGAGCCTTTTGGTGGGGCTCCGACCCTGCCCCTTCCCCTCAGGGCTGGGCCGTCCCTTCCCTCTTGGCCCCCGCCCCTTTCTCTCGGGGCTGAGCCACTCCTTCCCCCTGGGCCTCCTGCACCTGCGCTCCCCCCGCCTCCTGCTGTGGGAGCTTCTTGCCTTAGAAAAACGCGCTTTTTGGCAAAGATTAGCTTCAGTTCTCTCTTTGCGCTCTCCTCCCTTTTTCTGCTCGTGCGCCCCCGCGTTAGCAAACAAGCTCTCTTTGTTTTCGTTGGCAACAAGCCCACTATCTAAATGACCTTCTTTGTTTTCTGTAGTATAGCTCCTGCTTTCCCTCTCGGATTCAGCGCTATCTTGAGGCACATAAGGTGGAGGTCCCTCCCCCGCTTTTCCAGCATTCCGAGCTTCTTCAGCTAGACTGTTGTAAAATGACTGCATCTGTTTTATCCCCTCAGCGAGTGACCTTGAGCTTGGAGGCTTTGAAGCGAGCTCTTGCTCCTCCGAGCCTCTGCACTAGGCAGAACTGACCCCATCAACACTCTAAACATTATCACTAACCTTCAGACTACATTCCCTTACACTCTGAAAATTCTCAACAACAGTTCCCTCTGAGAAAGTTTGCGTCGCTGCCGCGATACCCAACTGGGGGGAAAGCTTTAAACAATTTCGGGCATCTTTCCAGGTCTCCTGTTCCTGCAAAGCATTCTGCAATGCTTCCACGACCCTTCCCCATGCTTTAAGATTTTTCCCCGAGCCGGAAGACCTTGTGTCTTCGGCAAGAGCCTTAGTACATTGATCCCAAACATCTGGGTGGAGGATATCCACCAGTCTGTCAATAATACTAAGTTGCAAAAGCCTCATCACTGCGAGGGTAAAATCTTTTGCTTTACAATCAATTCCCCACTGCTTATGAATCTGAGAAACTACCTTCACGAGGGCTTCCATCCTCTGCGTGGGTCCGGAGGTGTCCCTCCCGCCGAGCTGGCCCTGCCGCTCGGCCGTCGTTCACCCGTCCAGGCGACTCCGGTTCTCCCGGGCAACTCCCGGGGCTTCGGCACCACTTGTTACCTCTGCTGAGGTGTAGCAACCTGGTTCAGGAACGACACGGCAGCCACACCCAGGCTGCTCGGTCCATCAGCTCACAGACACCAGTGTGGTGGACGGCTAATGGCGTTTATTAACTGGTTACATGGAGTTATAAAACCTCTGTTTGCTACATCACATCCGTCTGCTTACGTTACAAGTTAGGTATTGCTTACCTTATCAAGGACACTAACCAACTAAGTGTTGAGAGAGGGCTTCTGTCTACCTGGACAATGCGATATCTTCTGACCGCCTGTCCCTAATCTCCCACACCCACGACCCCAGGTGACCTGATCATGAGGACTTTTTGTTTCTCTGGTCGCTGGATCCTTTACTATCATATCCGGTGACTTTTGCTGCAAGGCAGAATTGGTTAAAGCAGGATTATTTAGTTTAACATTTACATTTTCTATTTTTTTTGAAAAATTCCCTTTGGACCTTTGAGACCTCCCGCCCCCATCGTTCCGAAAGTCCAGAAATTGCTTCTTTAAAGGGCATTGAGATGCCCAATGTCCAACCTGATAGCACAGTAGACACGTTGTTCCTCTCTTGGGTGCTGGCCGTGGCACAGGTACAGGAGGCACAGTGTCTGCAATCGCAGCTTTTTGTGGCAGTTTGACTCTGGAACTGTGGTTTTGATGAGCTGTTATGAAGGGAATCTTCCTGGCACAACCTGGAGCATGTCATGTAAATTTGGAGCTGGTTCTATAGACAGGCTTGCACCTGCCTGTTCTATAGCTGCCTTGCACCATTTGTTTGCATCGACCAGAGCCATTTCCTCCAGGACCTGCTCCTGGGCTCCTTCATTCTTAACCTGTAACTCAATAGCTCGGATTAATTGCTCCACAAATGTTAGTAAAGGTTCTGATGGAAGCTGCTTTATTTTACTGTAAGGTTGGAAAGACTCATCGGGCTGGATTTCTAATTGAATTGGCAAATTCTTATTATCAACAGCCATTTCAGGATTTTGCCAAAGCTCTGGAAGCAAATCTTTTTGGAGGTCAAAGGGAATTGTAGTATTCCTTGCTAAATCTGCTTTTAAATGGCTGCAAAAGTATTCTCTTTCATATCCAAATTTGGCCTGAGCTTTGCATAAACCCTGAATCACTTGTTGGGGGAAGGGGTCCCAATTACTGTGGACAGCACCCCCCCTTTTTGACTGTTGATATGTGAAAGGGGAGGCAGAAAAGCTGGGATCACTTCCTGCTTCCGGGTTCCCGTCTCCCCCCCAACTCCCCTCCGGGGCGTGTGAACCGGGACGGCGGGCAGGGAAACCGTGGGAACCAGGGGCAGGGAGGGGCTGGAGGGTTGAGTCACATGGGGAGGAGTCACAGGGTGGAGGTTTGAGGGTAGGGGGCAGAGTCAGAGGAGAGGGCAGTGCCAGGGGCAGCACCGAAGGGAAGGAGGGGTCTGGGGAGATGAAGGGATTGTGAAAGGGATTGTGGGCAGGAGGGACAGACAAAGGGAGAGACTCCTGGTGGCTCGAGAGCACATGGCTTTGGCTATTTTGGACAATGGAATCCCCTCCATCTTGTGCCCCTCCCCCCCCTGCAACCTGGGAACCACTGAGATGGGGGTTTGAGCACTCGGACTGCCTGCAAAGTTACAAGCTGGGGAAAATTCACAAAGAACTGGCTTTTTTTCCTTTTCAATTTGTTTTGCAATGCAAACTTAATTTTTAAGCTATAAAAAGCAAAATTTGCATTTTCTTTATTATTAGAGGAGCCAGATTCAGCTATTTTATTTGCAACAGCCTCCCAAAATTCTGGGAAGCTTATTTGCTGTAATGATACATCTGAAAATTGAGAAAATATATATTGAATTAATTTTTTCAACTGTCTCTTTGGGCAATGGGTCCTGCCATTTTCCAAGGCACTTAAAATTTGATAATAGACTCTTTTTTGAGACACAGACAGCCTAGCACCCATTTTTGGCTCAGATTTTAAGTTTCTGTGTCCCCTTTAACTGTAACTGGGAAATCAAAAGTTAAAAAGCCCTAGCTGGAGAGAAAAAAAGCCAAAAAGGGGAAACAGTTTCCTTTTTCACACCCCACTCCCCCGCCGGTTGCCGAAAGAAGCATGCTATTAAAGCACCTTGAAGGTTCTTACTCTGAAAGCAAAAACCTTCCCCAAAAGGAGAAAACCCTTTTCCTTGAGGTTCAATGCCTCTTAAAAAGATTTTCCCTTAGAAAACCAAAAGTGGTACTCACCAAAAATCCAGCGTTCCTTTCCTTTCTTTCCCAATCACTCCTTTTGCCTGAGACTGACACTTTTTGGTGCAAAAAGAGCTTCCTGTCCCGGATCCCAGGGTCATCTTTCCATGAACATGTGGTCACCTTCCCTGGGAGCAGTCTGCCGGTCGGGGGCTTCTTCACAGCACTCTGATGGGTTCTTTAAGTCCAAAGGAGAAAACTACAGCCCTGCCTGTGGGAATCCTGTGTTTCAGAGACTCCATAGCAAACGCCAAGCCGGATGGGTCTGTCTCTCTGCATGGGTGGGCTACGTTTCATGACTCACGTGCCTGCATGAGATTCCTCAGCCACATGCTCTCTGAGTGGTTCTTCCAGCTTTCTGGGAACCTCTTGTGGCTTTGAGCCACACGTAAAGGCATCAGTTGTTGAGTTTCTTTATGAGACCAGATGACCGCCGATGGCAAAAGGAAAAGAGTCTGCTCTCTCTCACCGGGGGAATATTGGCTTTATTCTGGAGTCCTGCCCTTCCTTGGCTGGGGTTACATTTTGGTGTGGGGGATGGGCACTGCTGGGCAAGGACAGACCACGTGATACAGAGAAAAAACATTACAAATCTGATGAAACACAATATAAACCAAATTAATGCATTACAACACATACATATAATTCCACTTAGACTAGACAAAAGTCTGTGCTTGTGTTTTTAATGATATATGGCTTTCTGTCAGAAGGTAGGAACATCTGACTTTTCCAGATCTATCGTCTATCTTGCCTAGACTATCTTTATGCAGGTGGAATTTTCTTTTAATTTTTCTTTGTTTCTTTGTTTGCTCATTTTGTTCTGTGTCTGATTTTTTCTATTTAACTCTTTAGTTGAAGAAAAGCAAGGATTCAACTTTTCCTGTAGTTTCATTTTCAGGAAGTACACAAATCTAATATGCTTGTCATTTGTTCTTGCTGGTGTAGGAAATATGTAGGAAGAACTTACAGAAAGAGAAAGTTTTTATTCTGTTGGATTAAATTTATCCTTGGCAGTACCTTCTGTCTCATTTATTCTTCACGTGGTATCCTCTTGCCAATATTTTCTGTTCCCACTTTGTTTACATTGTAGTTACAGAAATCCATAACACAAACTAATCAGGGATATCAAAATGAAAGAAAAGGTGAGAGGCAAGGTAAAACCTGCCATCTGGGTGTTCAGGCACTGAAATAGTTTGATTAAAACTTTGTTTTTACTATCATCCCCAGAAGAGTCATAATTATTTATTTGCAAATTAATGCCATAGCAAATAGCAAAAATTGCTTTTCCTTGGCTAGAGAAATAAAGATGGTTTCTTTGCAAATGAACCTCATTAGGTGCTTTGAAGCAATGTATAGTGCAGTGTCTGTCCCAGCCTTGCTGTCAAAATGAATTGGAAAACCTATTATTAGCATGTTCCTGATAGCAACAAGTTCCTCTTGAGATGTTTTGACTTGGGGAATTTTCCATTATATTTTTTCCTTAGTGGAAGATAAAGGGGAGATGGGGGAGCAGAAGACAATGTCCATGTCAGTTCCTTTTTGACAGATCTGCCCCTAATGAATTGAAGTGGCTGGATAAATTCCATCAACTTGTAGTAGAAAACAAAGCTGTTAAAACAGTGAAAACAAATTTGTGGGGTATGTATTTCCTGGGTGGTTCTCTTCAGAAATGTGAGCTTACAATATGCTCTAAGCAAGGTGAAAAGAAACTCAGCCACAGAATATTTAAAAAAAGAAAAAAAAAATTCAAACTCAAAGCGATTTATAGCAAAAATTTTGCTTTCTCCTTGAAGTGTTTTAAAAGGAAAATTCTGTTGAGCAGAATGTTCCTGTTACTTGTTGTCTTGCAATATGAAATGTGTTATTCCCAACCTCACAGAAATAATTGAAGGGAAAAAACTTGGGCAGACAATTTCTGGTTCAGTACTTTGATTTTACTTAAACCCTATCTTGAAACAAGAGTTTTGGTTAATAAACTAAAATGAAGTTTTGGTATGTTTCACAGATAACTGTTTAACACCTACTAGAATTCTTTGAAAATCTCCCCATTGAGCATCTAGTGTTCTACAATAAATGCAGGATTATCATAATGAAGAAAAAAAACCATCAATACCAGCAACAAAAGCAAAATAAAACCCAAGGCGTTAAGAACTTTTCTTCCAAGTTCTTCTCTGTAAGAGAAAACATGGATGAAAAGTAAAGCCTATTGAGAAGATAATATTATGGAGGGTCAGCCTCCTCTCTTTCTTTCAGTTTGCCCTCTCTGCAGAAGAGACACTTTGTGTGATGTGGCAGAAATGAGTGGCTCAGGAGTGCTACCATATGCAGCAATATAGATAGTGGAGGAGTTCAGGGGAGTTATCAGCTAACAGAATTTATGGTAGGCGATCAAGGCTGAAGCATTAAGGCATGTGTTTTCCAGGGGCAATAGGGGCCTATACCATACAGCTGTGGAAAAATTAACTAAAATGCAGTCTACAGTGCAGGACTGGATAGGGATAAACCTATCTATAGAAACAGGGCAAACAGCAGCATCTACATGGGAGGCATGATTCTGTTGAGTAGCTCTTGCCTCTAATATCTCTGAGACATAGGCTTGTTGATGAGCATGATCTGACACATGTATATTTATTGTGCCTAGCAATATTGCCTTATAAGTGAGCTTAGCAAGGCTTTGATTGAAGGCAGCAATGTTTCCTTTCTGCTTGCTTTCTCCACATAACATTGCACTGCCTAAAATCCCTAGTTCTGATGGGAAGGCCTGAATTATTCATCAGCCAGCTGATGGCAGGTGATGAGATCTTTTCACACTACAGCCCTGTCACTAGGTGTTTATTGCTCTGTTTCACCAGCAGTCCTGCTATTACTGTGTAGCCAGAAGAACCCCACATAGAGACACGAAATGTATCAGTAAGGATAGCTCTTTAAAGACTCTGTTTTGCCTGGAAGGTCATCTGAAGGTTATTACGAACAAATTATTTCTTAATTTCCGCTGACTGAGTAGATAGCCTTAATGATCTGTCACCTAGCAATAGGCTGCCTGTTCAAACATAAAGAATGGCATACTGATGGCTTGTAACTAGAATCAGTTCATTTTAGCTAGTCTCTTGTCAAGCATGTTTCCAAGATACATATATTATTTACATATTCATGAGACTTTACAGACATTGACACCATGATGTGGCCTGTCTGATAATGTGGTACGAGTTTATGCTGTGTCCTGAGGCACTTGAAGCCTATTAAGTGAATCAAATCTGCTCACTTCTGTTCTTCCTAGGTGGTGTTCTTGGACTAAAGGAGTGGAGCTGCAATCAACATTTGTGTACAGTACCTTACTTTTTTTGAAGTTAATTCCATTTTATAGAGAGGCATTAAGCTGAGGGAAATTGCCATTTACAAAGTCAGAGAATCATTTTCTTATGTTACTGCTGTTCAGAAATGTAGTCTCAACTCTTTGTCTGCAGGCAGAGAAGATGACAGACCCAAGAAAAAGTGCCCTCCCCCCCCCCTTCCCCCCCCCCTCCCCCCCCCCCCCACCCCGACATATTGATCTTTGACCTTATTTCTGGTGTGGAAAGGTGGGGAAAAATAACAGTGTCAGTGGGGTGGAGGATGTGGGGTAAAGAGACAGAGAAGAGGAAAATCTTCCACAATAAAAGAGCCATGGGCTATGGATTTCTCTTGTCAATCTGAACCTCCACTATCTTGACAATGTCTCTACTAATGTGTAATTAAATTTAACAGAAATAAAGTTAAAACATGCCACCTAATAGAAATTAAAGCACAAGCAACAGTAGAAATTGGAATGTGTCTTGGGCTACTTCCAGAGTTTAAAACAAAAAGACCCCAAATAATCTGCTAGACATGATGATTTCCTTTATTTTAGAAGTCTGTACTTTTTTTTTTTTTTTTTTTTTTTAAGAGAATCCAGAATTTAGGAAAGTAAAGAAAGAATAAAAGAGACAAACTGCTATTTTCCTCCATTATTCAAAGGATGGAAGTCCTAAGAAGCAACTAGTGTTCTCACTTCTCTCTATCAATTACTGGCACTACATTTGGAAGAGATCAGAGGAAGAGATAGAAAGCTAAATAGAAACTGATATTTATTTTATTGAACATTATTTTAGTAAATTTAAGTGGTAATTCTTGTAAAAATTGGTTAGCCACACAAGGCAATAATTCTGTGAGGATTAAACTGCAGCCTTACGTGTAGCATTAACAGCAAGACAAATAGCAAGCTATTTATTGTAGCTTCTTAATGAGAGGTCTACATGGACAAGGCTTACAAAGAGGGAAGGATCTGTATTGGAGAAGCCATGTAGGAGGCACCTGGGTAGATGAAAACAGTGCTAAAGCTGCACGTCCCCCAAACATAAGTGAATTTTCCTATGAAGTGCATCCCCTTTAATGAAAAGCAGTGACAGAGAAAGGTGAGCTCAGTTAATGAGTAGCAGGGGGTTGTATGTAGTTTCTTGAAGTTTTAGAGAGTATTTATTGTAGGATGAAAAGGAGACAAATTTCTTTTTATGTCACCTTTTTTCCTATGAACATGGTACAGGCTAGAATTCATTATGAACCTTATTCCATAAACTTCAAATTGTGTTCACCCCACCCCCCCAAAGTGAAGATTTGTGCAAAGCTTTCCATGGATGTATTGAGCTCAAATAGCTTTAGCAGAATGTGGTCTTAGTCACAACCTCTATAGTCAGAGGATGATGATGTTGAAAAAACTGTTTAACAGTGCATATTGACAAGGTGCTGTAAAAGAACTTGTATTTATTTCTGTTCTGAAGTTTGGAGGCCAAAGAAACAGTGACTGTCACCAATGATACAAATTGTTTCACTTTGAAGGTGGGTGGAAAAATATCTCTGGTTTCTCCTGAAAACCTCTTTCTTTTTGATTTTTAAATTCTCCATATTTAATCTTATAAAATACTATGTGCCTTTTACCTTACTGGATTAAACAGAGATTAAAGACAGATTTTATGTAGCTGTCCTGAATAAATCAGGCCTTTTCAATGAGGCTTTGATCTAGTTTGAGGCCTTTGAAACATAACTTGGTTGAAATGTCAATGTATTCATGGTGTAATGCAGTGAGGAGCATGGAAGCTTCTATTACTATCTTTGAGAGTTTATTAGAGAAATGGTGCTTGACGAGAGCTACACATTATAGAAGAACTGTTAATTTTGAAATTAGCTCTGGTAGATCTGTTTGAGAAAGTTTATAGGGGGGAAAAGTGCTCTCAAAATCATCTGAAATGAGGTCTGCTGTGAAGATACAGCAGAAAGGCTGATGAGGGAATATGTCAGTTATACCTGCTTTAATCCATTTATTACCAGGAAAGACAAAAACTGTGCACAGATTAATGAAGCGTTTTAGTCAGACATATACTGATGAACTTGTGCCTGCTTCTCTACCCTTTGTTGCTACAGAACCAGAGATATGTGAAATTACCAAAGAACCTACACCCAGCAAGGAATTCCTCTGATACTGAATTAGAAAATAAAACAGAACATTTAGGAAATGAGGTCTCAGCTTTCTGATCACATGTAATGCATGAAAGGCTGCTTTTTCTTGTGTGTACTTTGCTAATGTGTGTGGTGTTGGTACATTAAGTAAACTGTTGAGTATGACAGAACATATGAAGTGAAATTCACTCTCCCCCATGAAGATTGACTAATCAGATGTTAAGTGGGGAAGTTTTCAGGTATTTTTCTCCTCCTAGCCTGTCATCTGGATGTACACAGAGTTTCCAACAGAGCTGTTTCAGATTATAAAATAGGAATTGTATGTGCACCAAAGCTATTTCACACTAGTGTATGGGGTCCTGTTTTGGGTTTATGTGGCTAGTTTTTGGTAGATGGGGTGCTACAAAGGTGACTTCTGTGAGTAGCTGCTGGAACCTTCTCCCATGTCCAGTGGAGCCAACAGCAGCTGGCTCCAGGATGGACCCCACACCAGCTGGCTCCAGGATGGACCCCAAATTGTTTAAGGCTGAGCCAATCAGGAATGACAGCAACATTCCATCTATGATAATGTATTTCAGAAGGAAAAAAAAATATATATGTTATTTAGCAGATGTAATTGCACCTAGGGAACATGGAAGTGAGAATATGTGATTGTAAGAGGAACAACTCTGCAGGCACCAAGGTCAGTTGTAGAAGGAGGGGGAGGGGGTGCTTCAGGCACCAGAGCCGAGATTCCCCAGCAGCCCATAGTGCAGACAGCCCATGGTGAAGCAGATGTGTCCCTAAAGCCCATGGAGGCTCATGGGGATGCAGAGATCCACCTGCAGCCTGTGGAGGAGCACCAGGCTGGAGCAGATGGATGCCTGAGAGGAGGAGGCTGTGAACCCACGTGCTGGAGCAGGCTCCTGACAGGGACCTACAGACCAGAGGAGAGAGGAGCCCATGCTGGAGCAAGTTTCCTGACAGGACTTGGAATCTCTCTGAGGGACTCATACTGGAGCAACAGGTCCTTGAACAACTGCACCCTCTGGAAAAGTGACCTGCACTGGAGCAGTTCATGGAGAACAGTTGCCCATGGGACGGAACTCATGCTAGGGTAGTACATGGAGAACTGTCTCCTATGGGAGGGACACCCTGCTGGAGAAGGGGAAGGATTGTTCTCTCTGAGCAGCAGTAGGAGCAACTTGTGATGAACTGACCATAACCCCCATTCACTGACTCCCTGTGCAACTGCAGGAAGGAGACAGAGATAGGAGTGGAGAAGGTGTTTTTTAAGACTTCTCATTATCCTGCCCTGATTTTTTTACTAGTAAATTGAATTAATTTCCCTAAGCTGAATCTGTTTTGCCCATGGATAGTGAGTAATCTCTTCTGGTCCTCATCTCAGCTTATGAACCCTTCATCATATTTTCTCTCCCCTGTTCAGTTGTAGATGGGAGTGATAAGAGAGGCTTCGGTGGGTGCCTGGCATCCAGCCAGGATCAACCCACTACAGGCCTTAAGATTCTGAACCTGACTAAAATTTTAAATTCAGTGTCCTTAAAAAAACCCACCTCTGTAATGTCCAATCTGTGAGCATATTTCCTCCACTACCTATTCCTTGATAGCGTGTATAAGATAGAGAACGCCCTTCCAGCTTTGCCACCCATGAGAGGCACAGTTTGAAGCTGTTGTCTTGCCACAGCTGTCAGGGCCTATGGGACAATTAAATAACAGAGCATGATTAAACTAGGAATAATGTTTAGAAAGAAATGAGAGAACTTTCCAAATGTGGGTGAAATTCAGTATAAGGTAAGAAGATGATGTATGTTTTGCTACATATGTAGTTTCTAAAGCATATGTAAGGAATTCTTTAATGTAAAGGTATCAAAAGTAAGATCAAAGGTATGGTCATATAGAGAAATAACATCTCTCTTAGTTATTGATTCTGTAAGGTGCAATGCATTCTCGTTTTCCTGATGACCAGTGAGAATATGTAATGGATGCTAAGAATTAGGATATTTCCCAGTCTTTCTGACTGAATGATCCAATGAACCTACTCTTGTCTGCTTTTCCTATACTATGATTTTACACATTGTTACCCCATTTCTAGAAATCTAGAAAACTTTCTGTTTGGAACTTGTAGGAATGTTTTTCTACGTTCTTTTGTATTCTATGATTGCAAAAGGTTGTATTTTGACATGATTGGTGTTTCCTTGTATAGGAATATTAAATTACTTCTATTTTTTTTTTTCCTGTTCAATTTGTTTAATGCTATTTGACACTTTTTTAATGCTTTCTGTTTCAGTGGAAAAAACCCCATAAAATACAAAATATTCAAGAAAAAAAGTTTGGCCAATGTTTTCTTTCTATGACTGACTATAAACTAGAGATAGCAGTTTGTAAATGGTGCTTTGGAAGGCAGTTTCTGCTTGTGGTGGTTTCAGGCAGATTTTGGGATAAACCCTCCCACGGGGCCCCCCTCCCCTCCTCCAACCGGTTCGGGAAAAAAGATTTCCTCAGAGAGAAGTGGAAAAAACCTGTTTATTAAACAGGCAAAGCACTCCCAGCACAATACCCGATGACAAGAGCTTCGTGCCGCTTACGGAGGGATAACAAACTTAAAGAAAGTCTCCTCGAGGGTCGTCACTGTGCTCCACCGCTCCGTCTCTGCTGATGCTGGGAGAAAAGGAGATGTGCAGGGCTGGTCTTGGTGGGGTGGGTCCCCTGTGGAGGCCCCCGGTGCTTCCCCAGGTCCTTAGTCCGGAGAGGCTGGAACAGTTCCGAGGAGAGGGCAAAAAAAGCAAAAAGGAAGGAAAAAAGGACAAAAAAGAAAAAAAGAAAAAAAAAAGCAAAAAAGCTTCAGCTATTCTACAGCGTCTAACTACGCCAGCACTAAACTAACTAACTAACTGCCGGGGAAAAAACAACAGAGCTTCTTTTGTCTTGCTGTGTTCCAACTCCCCCGCTTCAAGGTCACTCCGTTGAGCAGAGTTTTCCTGGGGAAAAACAAACTGCGCTTGCCCTCCCCCCTGCACCCAACAGACGACTGGGGATACACAGTCACCCCCGGACACTGCAATAATGAGATTTTGAAGCAGCAGATGGAATTCCTAGAAAAACCTTGTGTGTCTGTTAGGAGAATTTTTGTTTTGAAAATCACAGGTCTTTTTCAGTTCACCTGTGTCCAGAAGACCCCACACTAGGATCTAGTTGATGTATGGAAAACAGAAAAAACTGTATGATATTGCCATTTGTCAATTAAAAGATTGCATCTCTAAAACATAAAATGAGATTTTGGGGGCAGAGGAAAACTTGAATTTTTAAATTTTTTCTGGATGTCCTTTATGTATTCTGTGAACTAGGTAGGCAGCAGAGTTGAATTTCACACCACAGATGCACCAAAACTGAGGGGCACTAAGGCAGACAAAGGAGGTTGACGGGAAAAGAATTCTCAGAGGATCTCATATCTGTGTTGAACACTTTCCTGAAGCAGAGGTTTGTGTGGTAGGAATGTGAAAAATGGTTGAAAAGAGAGAAAGCTGGGTTTTCTACTGCTTCCCAAAGTGCAGGGAAAGCAGATGTAAAAAAATCCAGTTTCAGGAAAATATATTTTTTATTGCTGTTGATCAGTCTGTGTCCTCTGTCTGCTTTCTCCTAGTGGAAGACAAGCTAGAAGGTGAGACAAAACCCACATTAGGTGTATATAGGAGCAGGGTGTTTGGATAGTGAGACTGGCTTTTCTTAGCAGTAGGTGAAAATTCTGAATGTAATTTGTTAGATCACAAGAATCTACATTATTGCAAATTCTCAGCTCTGCCAAACTCAAAGTTAAAACATTACAAGTGATACTCATTGGACTTGTGAATGGCAGATTAATGTTAATGAGACAGAGAAATTGTTGCTTTCTTTAAGTAATGTGCTTGGCAGGGAAACAAAAAATCTCAGCAAAGCCTCCCTGGGTCCTCAGCCTGTCGCAGTGTCCCGTAAAGCGCTGACCAGCGCTGCCCCAGGCTAGCTCAGATCTTCACTGCGGCAAGCGTGCTGAAGGTTGGGGCGGCAGGTGCGGCGAGCCACCTCCTTCCTGTGGGGCCTTGGTTCCCCACACAGCGACGGGCACTCGTTGGCGTCAGGACCACGGCAGCGGAGAAAAGAGTCGGCACTCGCTCGAGCAGGGTGACTTAGATGGAATTTATTGAAGGGAAACAGACTCACACGGAGCTCTGCCTCAGTCAGCTGCTGCTCGAGAAGAGCCCCGAGCAGACCCGTGCAGCAACTTTTAACCAGGAGAGGGATCAGGGGTGGCGACAACAGGTCTGCCAATGGGGGAACAGCAGGGCGTAACTGGGGGAGTTAACTTTACATGTAACAGCAAATCCCAAGACAGGGGAGGGGAGTCCCAGGGGCACCCACCAACCACACGACGCCCTCCCTGGATCTTTCCAGAATCCAGGGAAGGGCCCCAACCTGAGTGACGGGGCGCCCAAGGGGAGAGGGAGAGGATTGACAGGTTTAAAATAAGCAGGGGAATGATTGACAGATAACGAAAAGGGACTCCTTAACTGGTAAACAGGTAGAAACCATACATAAAACAGGGGGGGTACAAGGAACAAACCATTACAATGAACTATGAACTTTACATAAATGAGACCTTAAACAAATTGTGCACCACCACATCTCCCCCTTTTTTGTTTTAAAAGGACCGAAACTGGAACGGAGGGGGGAGGTATTCGGACTGAGGGTACAGTTCGGCGAACCACTCGTGTTGGGTTGGATACCCCAGGTTGTGCTCTTCCAGGTCGGGATTTCTTTCTTCTTCTTCTTCTGGGGTATCTGGCCTCTCCTCCAACTCCAGCTCGACGTCTTCTTCCTGGTCTCTTGATGGTGCAAGAAGTCTATTGACGGTGGGGGAGTGCGTGGTGCTAACTAAATTATATAACATTCTTTTGAGGAGTCCAAAAGCAACAACTACTAACATTAAGACAAACAAACATAACAGAACAGTCTTTATAATTGATGTCACCCAACCAGAGAGTCCGCCAAACAGTCCGCTGAGCCAGTCGTCCGTCTCTGTTTTAATGTTGGCGACCATCTCTTTCATTTGCCGGATGGAATCATGGATGTTTTCGGCTCTAGATGTTAAATTAAAACAACAAAGCCCCTCAAACTCCTCACATCAGTGGCCGTGCAGAAGCAGCAGATAGTCAATGGTCGCCCGGTTCTGAAGACTGGCCTGCCTCGTCGTCTCCTCATCACTTAGGAGGTTGGTTAGGGCATCTGTTGTTAAGTTGGCCTGTTTCGCTACCCAACACTCCAGGTGGGCCAATTCACCTAGAGTTTTTCGCGATTGCCACCCAAGGTAAAAAGATTGTGACTGCTACACCTTTACCTTTTGACCAATGTACAATTTCGGAGTCACAATCCGGGTCCATCGCGTGAAGGTCTCTCTTCTGTCTTGCCGAATTAGTGGAAATTTTGGTGTGCCAATTCACTAATGTGGTTTTGTTTGGGGTGAACAGGCTCAGTTGCCCTAGGGTACACGGGCCTCCTATGTGGTGAGGGGGAATGCCTGACCAAGCCTTGTCTCCGCAAATAAAGAACGTTCCTTTCAGAAGGGCTAGAGGTATGTTTTCTAAATTTGTGGGTACATCTACTTCCACCGTATCCTTACACCACCCATGGGGCATGTTGACATTGGAATGGATACGGTGGTACAGACTGTCTTGCCCTTTCGGAGGGAAATACACAAACTTAACACAAAAGGTGGCATTAACAGAACCAAGGAGCTCCAGCTCCGCGGGAAAAGCTGAAGCTTGGGAAAGGGTACGGAGGAAGAAAGACCACAAAAACAAAGGATTCTTAATAATAGTTGGACGGAAAGGCTTATCTTGGTTGGCCATCTTCTGAGCTTGAAGGAGTCCCTGAGGGAACTCCTCGGGTCTGAAAGGGATTCCCACGAGGCAGGTGGAGAGGGGGTTGTCCGCTGACGCAGCCGAAAGGCAGATGTGGTCCTGGCCCATGGCTCTAGCTAGGGTGGCCCACACATTCGCCTTTGGCTGCGGAATGACCCATCCGGCAGCCGGGAGACAGGCAACGCAAAGCGCAAGGCAGATCCCGAGGAATCGATGGAGGGTCCTCGGGCTTGGGGACGCGACTTTGGCTGGGGTCATCTTTAGAACTGAAAAAGACTAAAATACAAATCAGTCAAGGGTAGGTAAGTCGGAGGAAAAAGGGAGCTCTTCCAGCTTTCAGTCTCCCTCCTCTTGTGCCTCCACGCTGCTTCCGTGACCTGAACTGACCTTTTTCCATGAGTCCCCGAGACTTTAGGAATGTAGGGCCTCACCCATTTTGATGGTATCCATTTTGGTCCCGTGGAGGTGGACACGCAAGCATATCCACGACCCCACGTGACCAACCCGTGAGGCCCATCCGTCTTCCAGTCTCGGGGGTCCTTGATCATGACTGGTGGTTTTTCTGTGGTGTGGAATTGGGGACTGGCACCGAAGTGCCGCACGACTGGGGGATTTAAACCTTCGAAGGAGCAGTTGAGGAAGTTAATTGTAAAAAGTGCCCTGGCCAGCCTGGTGGAAGGCGGCTCTGTCTTTAATACCTGGTGTTGCTGGTGCAGGACCCTTTTGATGTTCTGGTGGGTCCTTTCAACCACGGCTTGGCCTGTCGGGGAATGGGGGATGCCGGTCTTATGTTCCACTCCCCATTGCTGCAGGAAGTCACGGAACTCCCTGGAGCGATACGCCGGGCCATTATCAGTTTTGAGCTCCCTCGGGATTCCCAGGAAGGAGAAAGCCTGGACGAGATGTTTTACGGCGTCCGAGGATTTCTCCCCTGCGTGGGCGGAAGCAAAGACGGCCCCAGAGAAAGTGTCAACCGATACATGGATGTATTTTGAGTGGCCAAATTCCGGGAAGTGAGTGACGTCTGTCTGCCACACCTCGCAGCTCTTTAATCCTCGAGGGTTCACTCCAGCACTAAAGGTTGGTAAGGCGTGCTTGGAGCAGGATGGACACGCGGCCACAATTGCCTTGGCCTGTTCCCGGGTCAGATGGAACCGGCGAACAAGGCCAGGCTCATTCTGGTGGTGAAGCTGATGACTGAGCTTTGCCTGTTCAAAAATGCTAGGCAGTGGGGCCATTGCGGCTGGGGCAGTGAGAGCATCAGCTCTCCTGTTACCCTCCGCAATGAACCCTGGCAAATCGGTATGCGATCTTGTGTGCATCACGTAAAAAGGTTGCTCTCGGTGGGAGACTAATTTTACTAATTTTGAGAGCAAATTGAAAAGCGCAATGTTGGATACTTCCTGAAGGATGGACTGTTCGGCCCTGGAAACCACCCCCGCTACATAAGCGGAGTCGGTGACCAAATTGAAAGGTCAGAGAACCTCTCAAATGCCCCTGACGACCGCGGCCAACTCAGTGATTTGAGGGGATCCTTCCACCTCTTCAACATCAGCCTCCCACCGCTGAGTCTGCGGATCCCTCCAAGTCAAAACTGACTTGTGGAGATCTGCCGGACGCGTCTGTAAACACTGTCAAGGCCTTGAAGGGTCTTCTGCTCTGAACACTTTTAATGAGAACACAAATTTATTGTCCTGGTTATTAAAAATTTTGTGGGCAGGCCGATGGATAGAAATTTGCCCCGTAAAGGAATCCAAGGCGACTGTAACGATTCATTTTCTTGAATCAAGTGCTCCAACATTGCCTTAGTAATTTGGCCCGATCAAAGCCCGATTGGAATGTGAATGCATTCAAAATTGCAACCAGCCAAATCTCGGATCCGTTGATCTTGCCTTGCGGATCAGCTCAGCCACCAGTTCCTGCGGCGGGTCATCCTTTTGGATCGTTGATGGCTAAGGAAGACCCACTCGATGATTAAAAGCGGATCCTCCTTGCCACGATCCTTTTTAGGGATCTCCCTCACTGGAAGATGACCCCGTGAAGGTGTGGCAGTCTTTCCCATAACAATAAATTTGAACGGCAGGCCAGGATCATATCGGTGGGCTTGTCTTTTGGACATGCATTCCTGCACTCTCTTCAAGGGCTATCTCCGCTTCCGGGGGTAAGGGCCCTGGGAGAACTCAGCTCCTCTCCCCCTTTCAATAAATTGAAAAGGGGGGCTAGGTCTTCGGTGGACAGACCCAGCCAGGGCCTTACCCAATTCAAAGATCCACACAGCTGGTGGAGATCCGCGAGGGTGCTTACTTTGGTCTTGATTTCCAATTTTTGCGGAACAATGGTCCGCTTGCTGATTTCAAGCCCGAGATATCGCCAGGGTGGCATCCTTTGAACCTTCTCGCTCTGCAACTCGAACCCTGCAGCAATCAATGAATTGATTGTCAGGTCAAGCGCGTGGGACAGATCGTCATCGCTCGGGGCACACACAAGGACATCATCCATGTAATGATAGATGATGGCCTTGTCCGCGGCTGCGCGGACAGGGGACAGCAAGGAGGCAACATACCATTGGCAGATGACGGGGGAGTTCTTCATCCCTTGCGGGAGAACTCGCCAATGGTAGCGTCTCCTTGGGGCTGCTCGGTTGATGGTAGGCACCGAGAATGCAAAACGAGGGGCATCGTCTGGGTGTAGGGAATTTGAAAAAAGCAATCTTTGATGTCAATTACGGCCAGATTCCAATTTTCTGGGAGCATGGTCGGGGAGGGCATCCCTGGTTGTAAAGACCCCATGTCCTCTATAACGTTGTTAATTTGACGAGGTCGTGGAGGAGCCGCCACTTGTCCTTCCCCGGCTTTTTGATTACAAAAACCGGAGAATTCCAAGGGCTGTTTGTTTCTACGATATGGCCTTTGGCCAATTGCTCCTCGACGAGCTCTTCAGCGCCTTCAATTTTTCTTTTGACAGCGGCCACTGTTCTACCCATACTGGAGAATCCGTAGCCAATTTAGTTTTTGGGTAGGGCGCTTCTCAGTGACCGCAACGGAAAAATCCGAAGAAGGGTCTGGAATGTCAATTTTGACCCCCCATTGGGACATCAGGTCTCTTCCAAGCAGGGGCTCCTTATAGTTCAAAACGAATGGGCGATGTTCGCCAATTGCCCATTCGGCCCCTTAATTTGGACCACGCCTTTCGACTGTCTTGCCAATTGGAGACCCCCTACACCTTGGACGTGTCCAGCAACATTTTGCAAGGCCCAATGTGACGGCCAGTCTTTTTCAGGCACGACCGTCACATCTGCCCCCGTGTCCAACAGGCCCGTGATGTGCAGGGCCTCCCCACCCACACTGAACTCACATTCTACCACCCGGGGCCTTCTTCTGTAATGGCTGCACAGGGCAGACATCTGTGATATTTCTGGAACCCCAGGTAGGAATGATTTGAGCTACAATTTGATTTTTAGGTAGATATTTGGTGGGTGGGTGCAGCGCAGCCAGAGAGCAATCCTCCCAGGGTTGTTAACAAGCGTCCCTGGAAGGATCTCGATCTCCTGCGGGGTGTGTTTGCAATCCCCGATTACGATGAACTCACCTTCCGTCACTGGCCAGGCACCCTGCTCTTCGAAGTTGACAGATGTTACTGTCCAGTCGGTCTTCAATGTAAACCCTCAGTGAGCCGTAATCTGTAAGGTGGATATCGAGATCGGCTGTCAAGATAGGTTTTGCAATGTCATGATCAAGGAGTGTCAAGTCCGGTGTGTCTGTTGTCCTGTTTGATGGAAAGGGCAGCGTATCATCGGCGCTCTTGTCTTGTTCTGCCCCCCTTCCTCCTGGTCCACCCTATTTTTGTCATAGCGCCGGGTGGACCTGCGCTCCCATTAGTTTTTTTGATTGGGCTTTGAGCCCGTCATTCCCCCCCCCGCCTCCCCCTTTTTTGTTTTTAAAGTCTCAACTCTTTCCGTATTGACATGGAGGCCCAATGTCCCATCCCCGCACAAGTAGCATCGTTGTTTGTTCGGGACGTATGGTTTTCTTTGAGGGGATGGTCCTGAAGGCAGATGTTGTGGAGCCCAAGCAGCACCCTCGGGTTCGCGCGGCGATGGTCATGTCGGCAGCCTGCAGCAGTGGGACTTTCACCTGGCAACTCTCAACATGTCAATTGTCGGTGGGGGATCTAAGGGCAGACTCAGAATGCATTTCTGAAGGCACATTTGCATTAGTAAACGCCATCTCCCTTAGAATCCCCGGTCTCACGCTGTGTCAGGCACCTGCAATTCAATCGCCCGTGAGGCGCTCAACGAATGAAGTAAAAGATTCTTTGGGCTCCTGAAAATTTAGAATAGGGATTATTGGGCCTTCAGGAGCCATTCCAAAAAATGCAGTGATTGCATTGTCCCGGACTATTCGAGGGCTTTGGTGGAACGGTGGTAGCCTGATCTACCGGTGCACCCAGCGTCCCTCACCCACAAGGTGGTCGAGGGTGAGGGCATTCCCTTCCTCATCGATCGCGTCTCTGGATCGACGAGGAGACCTGGCAAAGCGTCCCTTAGCAGCCGCTTCCATGCAGCCTCCCAGAGTTGAAACTCTGTGCTGTTCATGAGACATGAAAACAGCTGTCTAAGGTCTGCTGGTGTAACTGCGGTTGCACAAAGATCGAACGGAGAAGGCCCCTAAAATAGGGACTCTCCCGTCCATAATCTTTGTGTGCTTTGCACAGGTCTTTTATGATGATTGCGGGAATGGGTGGTAAACGGGTCGCACATGCCCTCCGCGTGTTCTTAAATACAACGGGTGCTAGGGATGGGATGGGGGAGGGTTGAGGCAGGCCTCTGGATTCAGGGCCCATGTGCTCCTCCTCCGGCTCCTATGGGAACCGGAAGAGGGAGCGTGGGAACCGGAAGCCAGGAGCCACGCCTTCCGGGAGGGGGAGTGGTCTGAGGATGACACTCTCATGGGGGCGGAGTCAGGGGTGTGGTAATTGGGAGGAGCATTGGGAGGAGCAAGGGGAGGGACTTTGGGGAAGGCGGAGCAAGGGGAGGTGGTCTTTGGGAAGGGGAGGGGTCATGGAGAGGAATGGGTTGGTCGATTTAGGGGCGGGAAAGAAGGGGTTGTGGGTAGGAGAAAAGGGGGATGGGGGAGACCGCGCCATGCGGTCTCCGCCATCTTGTGGGTAGTTGTAAGGAAGGGGAGGGAAGCCATCTTGGGATCTACATCACCATCTACACTAAATCTAACACGGGGTTTTGTAACTGGGGAAGGATAGGGAGGAAAGGTCTCGAGCTACCTGGCCAGGGTGTTCGAGACATCCCGAGCAGTCCGGCCAAGACTGTCCGGGCGGGGGATCCGGGTGTTCTGAGAGAGCCTGAGCGGGCAGGAGAGCTCCTGCCGCTCCTTCAGAATACCTTCTGGGGTCGAGGGGATTTGGGAGAGGGTTTAGGGGAACAGGGGGACGGCTGTCTACAACTCGGCCCTTTTTGCATTTCATTTGTCTTTTAATGCAGAACTGAGCTGCACAACCAAATTAAGTATTTTTGGGCATCTTTTTCCCCTGACCGGGCCAATTGAGAAATTTCCTTTCTACACAGCCCAAAATTGTGCTGAGCAGATGTGGTCAGGGGTTGTTTTAGGGAAATGCAAAAAAGCCATTTGACAAACCGTTTTAAATCGCCCGATGAAATCTTCAAACGAGCTTCTCAACAACTGAACGCAAACTATAATACACACTCCTTTTGGGTGACCGAGAGCTTAACACCCATCTCTCTTTACGAAGGTCACCCCCAGATGACACCCAAGCGAAAGCAAAACAAATGAACACAGCAGCAGAACCTCTTTAAAACCGAGTAGGGTCCAATTCTCCCTCCCTCGGGGGACTGCAACAAACAAAACCCGATGGCTCTAAAACACCCACACAAAAGAACCACCGCGTGATACTGAATCGCTTAAAAGGAAAGGGAAATAGAACAAAGCCAACAAAGGAGGACCCACAGGAAGGCTCCCGAAACAGGAGGACAGGGCAAACCCTAACCCCCTGGGCTGCGCAGCCAGAATCCCTTACCTGGGATTCCGTCCCCAGACGGTAACCCCCCCACCAGGGAGTAACCGCCAATAGTAAGTAGCGCTTGGCTACTTACCCCTTCCTGGGATCTGGAGAAGCTTGGGGTCTCCGGTCCGCCCCCGAAGAGGACTCTGAGGGTGTGCCGGAGCTGTCCTCTTCTCCCCTGGGAGCGAGTTGGAAAACCGCTCAAACCAGGGGTAGCGCGACGCCCAAGGATTGCTTCGGCTCTTCAGAAGCCTAGATCCGTGCCGTGGGGTCCGCACCGTCGCCGGGGGGCCCCACGTTGGGCACCAGACACGCTGTGCAGTGTCCCTAAAGCGCTGACCAGCGCTGCCCCAGGCTAGCTCAGATTTCACTGCGGCAAGCGCGCTGAAGGTCGGGGTGGCAGGTGCGGCGAGCCACCTCCTCCCTGTGGGGCCTTGGTTCCCCACACAGCGACGGGCACTCGTTGGCGTCAGGACCACGGCGCGGAGAAAAGAGTCGGCACTCGCTCGAGCAGGGTGACTTAGATGGAATTTATTGAAGGGAAACAGACTCACACGGAGCTCTGCCTCAGTCAGCTGCTGCTCGAGAAGAGCCCCGAGCAGACCCGTGCAGCAACTTTTAACCAGGAGGGATCAGGGGTGGCGACAACAGGTCTGCCAATGGGGAACAGCAGGGCGTAACTGGGGGAGTTAACTTACATGTAACACAATCCCAAGACAGGGGAGGGGAGTCCCAGGGCACCCACCAACCACACGACGCCCTCCCTGGATCTTTCCAGAATCCAGGGAAGGGCCCCAACCTGAGTGACGGGGCGCCCAAGGGGAGAGGGAGAGGATTGACAGTTTAAAATAAGCAGGGGAATGATTGACAGATAACGAAAAGGGACTCCTTAACTGGTAAACAGGTAGAAACCATACATAAAACAGGGGGGTACAAGGAACAAACCATTACAATGAACTATGAACTTTACATAAATGAGACCTTAAACAAATTGTGCACCACCACATCAGCCCAAGAATGCAGGTGTGAAAAACAATATTAGTCTTCAACACAGCTGCATTTAATTCATTTTGTACTAATTGAGAAGCCCTTTCCTGTCTCATGTTCCTCAATAGTCTACTGCCAGCCATATCCCTGCACTGGACAAGGACAAGAATTGTATGGCTGTATGGTAACCATCTGGGAAAATCATCTGTACAAAAAACACCAACTTTTTCTCTTTTTCACCTTTCATCCTGAAAATGGCAAAGGGTACAGAGTTTTGTTACATCAGGACAGATGATTTTTAAGGTCAGCAATATCTTATGTGTAGACAGTGGTGAAGTCTTTGTTAAGCCCATTTTAGCTGTACAAAGATGTGACCATAGCTTTTCCTGCTGTGCTTATACACTGTTATCCCGAGGGATGGAATAGATGGTGAGCTCCAAGATCAGAAGAGCTGAGACTTGGAAATGCAATAATTTTAAAGTAAGCTGTAATGCGACCAGGGTTTTTTCAAGCTGTAATAAGAAATGTAGCAATATCTCTGTGGCAAACCCGTGTCAATATAACAAGTACATGTCCACATGTATAGCTTGATAATAAAAATAGTTTTGATGTACATTGTCCACTGTTTTGGTTTTGTTCTGTCTAGAAAAAAAATGTCCTAGAAGTGTAATATTTAAGAACCATTAGTCAAATAAAGTTACCTATTTATTTGAGCAATAGTCAATTAAAGATACACAGTCTCTTTTTTTGTTTGTTTGTTTGGATTTTTATTTGTTTTTGTTTTGTTTTGTTTTGCCACAGGGACAGTTTTCAATTTTTTAAAAGTCTTTATTTGATTATAACTCCATTTTTTCTCACACACAAAACCTTGGAATCCTTCAGTGTTACTCTTTCAGCTCAGTTCAGAATGCACATTGCTTATATTTTTGTTTTAATCCCTAAATTAATAATAATTTTAGAATGTATTTTCTGTAACACTTCCTGCTACCATCTTGATGCTTCTTAAAGACCTACTCAGAACTGAAAAGTAATTGCTTAAGTGACTCTGTCCCCAGATCTTCAACTACTCTTGCAATTTCAGCCCTGCTTTCACCAGGGCAGGGTATCTTTGATCAAGATGACAGGTACATTTCTAACTTTGAATTAGATTCTGATAACTGGAAAAAGAGCAGGGATATTCTCAGAATCTGGACTATGTTCATCGTTTGTCTTTTGAGAATGTCATTAGATTACTTACGTATAGGAGTCAGGTGACTCTTCCCTAAGAAATTTTATGAAGGTAGTAATTTTCTAACATCAGTTACAGACAAAATAATAGTCACAAACAAAATAATAGTTACAGACAAAATAATATTTCCTCTGCTTGACAAACTAATTTTTTATATGTATCAGCAGGAGATAGCAGCTTTTGACTGCAGCCAGAATTCTGAGAGCTACCCTTCTTGAAGAGGTTCATGGAGAATTTGTTTCTGTGCTTACTGTTATCTACTCACATGTACATGAGGACATTTAAATTCATCATACAGCACTACATCTACCCCTTTATACTCCTTTACACAATTTTCATGTATCATCTTGGTTTAATGCTACCTGCTTTTCCTTGGAGGGGTCAAGTAAGACTTTGGCTTCTGAACACCACGCACTTTTATGTTTTGGGAACTGTTAGGCAGCAAAAATTTTCAGTGATGCTGACCATATCCTACAGGGTCCACATGTCTCTTATGTGACATATTTTGAACTGAGGAGCCCCTGATATTTCTATAGCATTATTTTTAAGACTTCCTGTTACATTTCTGTTTTTTTCTTCCAGGGGATTTACAATTTTGTTCTTGGTTTGTTTGTCTCAAAACAGAGGGTGGAGTTTTAAATTTATAGCCCCCTGTAAAATTCTGTCATTACCCTTCTCTGAGATTCTGTGCTTCTCATGGTTTGGTCTTTAAAGAAGAACGTATCCAGGTTGTCACCTTTTCATTATCTTATGCAAAGTACATATTCCTAAAGTTTCTGTCACAGATTTTCATAGTTAAAATCTGCATGACTAATGGGTCAACATCTGAACCTCTTTGAATAACAGACCGTTACGTGGTAGGTTTTCTTTAAAGGAGTATTTATTGTTTGTAGATAGAGATGATAATAATGTTTAATTTTATTTTGTTTACAGGAGGCTTTGGCTTTATTCTTTTGGCTTTTATTCAAGTTAGTTTTGTTTATTCTTGATAGTTTGTGTTTATCCCTCTAGATCCCAAAACCTTAATGAAATAGATCCCTCTTATTTTGATCTCTTCATGCTGGACCCACTCACAACATCTTTTGTTCTATATTATGTTCACTAGAACATAAGATTTGATTGTGTTTGATGACCAGAAGGTTGGAGCACCTCTCCTATGAAGACAGAATCAGAGAGTTGGGGTGGTTCAGCCTGGAGAAAGCTCTGTGGATACCTTACAGTACCTACAGGGCCTACAAGAGAGCTGGGGAGGTTCACAGGAGTGTTAGAAAAGGGAGTTATGACTTTAGACTGAAAGAAGTCTGGAATAAATATTAGGAAGAAATTTTTTAATATGAGGATGATGAGACACTGGAACAGGTTGCCCAGAGAAATTGTGGATGCCTCATCCCTGTAACTGTTGACGATTGGATTGGATGGGGCTTTGAACAGCCTGGTCTAGGTGCAAGGTGTTCCTCCCCAAGGACAGCATGTTTTAACTAGATAATCATTAAGGCCCCTTCCAAACCAAACTATCCTATAATTCTAGGATTCTGTAGTTAAATTATTTTATGTCTATACTCTGCTGACTAAGAACTGACTCTAGATCTGATTTGAGGCAGCCTTCAGGGGAATTCAAAGCTATTAATTTCATATGAGATACCATTCTTGCATTGCTAGAAATGAGTGGAAGAATAATAAAGGCTTGATCTTCTAAAAAGGATTGGAGCTTGCTCAGATGGACTGAAAAGTTCTCACTTTTTCTTTGCCAGTTTAGCCTCTTTTATTCCATGAGAAATTCTTCAGTATGTAAGCAGTACATGTTTCTGCTGTTACTGAGTTAGTTTTCACTCTGCAGTCCTCTTCTGACATGCCCTTGACTATACTGTTCCAAGAAAGAATTTAAAATATTTTGGTTTTCAGTCAAGTGGATGTGTGGATACATTTGAGTAGTGTGGAAGTGGCAATTGGCCTCTACTGCAAAAGCAAGAGTGCATTGTCCAACTCCTTTACAGGTATAAAAGAGTCAGGGAGATTTTTCCTCTTTGGTGATAGATCAAGAGCTGTCACCAAAAAAGAAATAAAAAATGTTGATTTTAGTTTTACTCTCTCCCTCCCTCTTCCCCAACTCCCTAAACTTGCTAGTCCATCTAAAAAGCTTCCATTTACAAGCAGGGCCAAAAGGGGAAGAGTCAAATTATTAGGATTTGTATACCCTAACTAAATTTGTAGTAGTGTGTTTAAGATCCCATACCTCACCTTTAAATTATAACACACCTGAGTCAAGGACTGGGAAGAAAACATCTTTTATTATTTCAGTATGCCAGCATCATGTGTAGCAATTTGTTTATTGGTGATAACAGATCATTTGGTCTCGCAAAATTTGTTTTAAAATGAAGATAGGTATTAATCTTAAAGTTTTATTCATGATTTTAATATTCACTTTATTTCAAAAAAAGTTATGTAAGTATGGATATTCTTTGATTTTACTAATGAAGTGTACAGCTCATTTTCAGTGCCTCGCTGAAATAAACTATAATGCTTGCAAGAATTATAATTGAAAGAATATTTGTTATCTTAAAAACTGGGTTTAGATGCCTAAATAAATTTGGTGAACCATGCATTCTCAAAATACTTTTTTTCTTACCTTTCTAAATTACATGAGTTTTTTCTTGCTTGATAGATATCACAAAAGAGGCAAAAGTGATAAAACACTGATTAAACTTCAGAGAAAGACGTGGTGAATTAATAAGCATGATCAATATTTTAAGTAGGTGGGTATTCCATACACTTAAAAATAGTGTTTCACAACAATCTGGAAAGCGTTACTAAATTAAAATAACATGTATCCTAAATATTAATATTCTTCCTTTCTGAAAACAAATCTGTTATGAGAACCCTGAGATAAAATGGCAGAAGGAGACAAGAGGTGAACGTGCACTGCTGAGAATATATATTTTGACAGAGGCTTTTAAAATGTCCAGCTGGTCTTTCAAAGAGATATGTTGCATCTGAACTTCATTGGGACTTAATGCTGGGTTGGGGGTATAGATGTGGAACTTTTTTTGAGTTTTACAGACCAAATCTTTAATCATTTATATTTGTAACACTGAAATGTTTTCTTTAACTCTTAATATTAAATACCTTAAGATGGTATTCTACTAGAAGGTGGACACAATCTGGATCAATGTTGCTCTCTGATCTTTTAAACATAGCTGAGACTAACTTAGTGGAAGAATCCCGGAGTACTCATGAGCTGAATTTTCTTTTTCTCTATTCAGGTTTCTCTGTGCCGTGAATGTCAAACCTCTGGCTTTACTTTTTCAAGCTGCTAATTCTACACAACTTCCTGTTTATACGCATAGTGTTCAAATTAGATTTTTGCATTACATTTGTAGAAGAATGCAGAATCTCAGGACTGTAGAGTTAGAATTCATTCCTTCTTCCTATTAACAGCTATTGGAGGTGGAGGAGCACTTCCACTACTTCTAGTCAAACAAATCAATACAGCATGAGGAAAAACAAACATATTTGTATTTGTGTGGGCTTGTTACCTGGTGTGGGTTAAGTATGGTTAAATCAGAAATGCATGGCGTGTATATGTGTGCTGGAGCCTAATGGTGCTAACAGAATCTGTCCCACCTTTTCTGCTTCTGCTTCTTTCCATCTACCTTGCTTCTAAGTACAGCCTGCCTAGTTACCTACCTTGACCATATCAAGATACTACTCTCTTTCACCAGAACTTGTTCATTAAAAAAAAAAAAAAAAAAAAAAATTAAAATATATATGTGTGTGTGTGTGTGTGTGTGTGTGTGTATGTATGTATGTATGTATATATATATCACTCTCCAGTATTGGGATAGAAGTATGATGAGGCTGAAGTAATGTATCTGATCATTTTTTCACTGGAAGAAGTTACTTATAAACTACCGACTGATTTCTTGGATTCTATTTTGCTCTTCATCACCATACCTATATGCCCACAAATCTGATGTAGCCCTGAATTCTGTGGTGAATTATAACGTGGATCATATGTTGTCAGAGGCACAGATTTTAATTCTCCTTTTGGGATCAGGGTTGGGAGTGTCTGTTTTTGGATGCCTAAAAATCCAAACTATTTGTATACTCCTAACAGAGAACACTAACTAAACTGGGACACTTTTGGTGACCTACATCCATGCTTATTACCTGTTTCATTACTGTTTGCTCTCAACCGAAGAAAATAAAATATGTGTCAGCAGTAATAAAAATTGGAACTAGGTCAATCTACAAACCCTCTGCATCAAAACTAGATCAGAATGGATATTTTCCAGAGAAAAATGAGATATAAATATGTAAATGAAAGGTAATTAAAAGTTTTACATTTTTACTCAGAATTATTAGCAGATTAAATTACCTCTTCATTCAGCTCTGTGTAAATTGCACCCTTGGAAAAAGGAGACACTGCAGATAAATAACTTTTATCTTCCTGGAAAGAATTTGAGAAAGATACTAGTATTTACTTAGCTGATTCTAAATTTTCCTTTCAGTGGGCTTGGCAAGAAACTGAGCAATCAGAACAGGAACTTCAAATGTTTCAGCAAAATCTGAAAGAACTTTCATACAAAGGGAGAAAGAACTTTATATTTGGCCAGGCAAATATTTTTGCTTCCTGTGTGGAGGCTTTAATCTTAGCTCAAAGAGGGATCAATATATGTCATGACATGTTATTCTAATTGGATGTTTTAATTGTAGTTTATTGCAAATAAAATTTTAGGTATGTTCCATTGATATTTGCTTTTGAGGGACTTGAATCTGAGAGATGAATGTGCACTTTCTACATCCAAGCTGACAGTCTTAATTTAGCAGCACCCTTTTCTGCTGTTTTGATCTGTGAATGTCTGAAAAATTTGGATTAAAATAAATGAGTTGATTTTAACGTCAATTTAACATGTAATATCACTTTAGACTTGAATCTCAATGGAACTATAGAGGAAGGTAGCTCTTCAGTGAACAGATTCACATTTAAATCAACACCTATTTTAGGATTTGTCCACTACATCCTGCTGTCTCAAAAAGGACTTTTCAGTCTCTTTATATCCCTGGGGACTAGTCAGCTATACCACAACCAGAGAAATTTTGTTGGAAATTGTGCAGGTATGATTTCAGAACTCCATTCTCTAGCAAAAGTTTTCTGTATTGGAACTGAAATACCTTCATAGAAATACCTTCATTTATTTACCCAAAGACTTTATCTGGGTAAATGAATGAAAAAACAACATGAGAAGGTTGTTAATTGCATTCAGAACTGGGTTTGTCAGGGATAAAGTTATTAAATTAACTGCCTTCATTTAACTGCCTTTTGGGAGCTGCATTTCTTTATTTTTGGCTAAAACAGTGTTGATGATACACTAATCTTTGGGCTGTTGCTGAAGAGTGCTTTAACAGCAACAAGGTTTCCTCTCTCTCTGCCCTTTCATCCCCTGAATGTCAGGATATTTGGGGTGGACAAGAGTTCAGGATGGGACACAGCTGGAACAAAATGGCCAATAGAATATCCCATGACACCTGGAACAAAATGGCCAGGAAAGGGCATGGCTGAGTCACCATTCCTGACATATTTAAAATACACATACATTTGGTATTTAGCAAGATGGTTTCATGTTGGATTTGGCTTCATTAAGTTTACAATTAGAGTCAATGATGTTAAGGGTCTTTTCCAACCTGAATTACTCTGGTTATACAAATTCATGCCTAACAGTAAAAGTTCAAGCAAAGGATTAGGAAGGAGAAACATTTGTGGCTGTGACATTTGCCTTCTCAAGTAACCCTTAAGTGTGCTGAGTCTCTTCTTTCCAGTGTCTTTCCAGTGGATACCTGTCTGCCCATGAGAAGTAGTGAAGTAATCCCTCTTGTTATGCTCGCATACACTACTCTTACTTTTCCTTTTAAACTGTCTTCCTTTTGATACTTTTCACCTTCTTCTATTTATCTCCAAAGCCCAAAGAGATGGGAATGTATGAAAGGCAGGGGAAGACTCACCATGGTTCTTTTTACCACTCAAAGGGAAGCTTGAGGAATTCAAGGTATGGGCTGCAACTGGGAGTGGTAATGGTCAACACTTAGACTGGATATTGCTGAAAAGTAGAATGATTGTGGGGCGGTATTTGTTGTAAAGTGGTGAAGAGAGGAGCGGTGGACCTTCACAATGTGTGTGAATTGTCTGCTTTTTGCCAGTATTGAGATGATATTGATTTGATTTTGGTATGAGGAATTGTTGTTGTTGTTGTTGATGACGCAATTGTAGTTTATGAAGATTGTCTGATGAATGTATATTTTAAAAACAGTTCTTAAATATGTGCTCACAGTGGTTGGGATGGAAACATGGTGTTTATGTGGCAGAGTTTTGACAGTAACACATGGTGCTAGCATGGACATACCTAGTGCAAGCTCTCTCCAACTAGTGCACAGTAAGACATGGCTGAACCTGGTGGCATCTCTGGGAAACCTCATTTAAGAAAGGACAAAACACTGTTTGACAGAGAAGTGAGAGACAAAATGTGAGAGAAGTAGACCTGCAGGCACGAAGGCCTGACAAGAAGGAATAGGTGGCCCAGTCACCAGGGCCCAGATTCCCTTGCAGTTGGTGCTGGAGACCATGGTGAGGCAGTTTGTTCCGCACTGTAGATTCTGAAGAACTGCAGCTGTAGCAGGGGAACATGTCTTCAAGGAACATTCAGCCCAGAAAGTGATGGCAGGAGTAGGCACCTGGCAGGAGTGCTGAGCTGTACCACTAAAGTGTTTTAAGAAATGAGAAGGAGGGGAACACATGTAACAAGATTTAGACAAATATATAGGTCCTTTAAATCTTAAGGTACCATTGACAAAAAGAGAAACCAGATACTCTAAATCTTAAATTGCCATTGTCAGCAAAACAAACAATGCAGTACAATTCTAAATAACATAAAATAGAAAAATTAATAGCATTACATAAATCGGTAGATCTTTTTTCTTGGTAGTAATGCCATAAGCAATTTTTATGTTGCTTTGTGGTGGATGTATGCTAGCATAAATAGTTATTGAAAGGGATATAGATTCATATATTATAATAGATTATAATTGCTGGCACACAAAAAGCACACATTGATGTTATAAATGAGATGGACCAAATTCGATAAATCAAAATCTGGAATTTTATTGAGAGACAAAATGACAGTCTCGGACAGCCACAATTAAAAGGACAGCGTCGAGCCCAGGATCGGCGCCGGGTAAACAATGATAACACACTCTGCCAGTCTGTTATCCCCAAGTTCACATTTTTGGTTTGCAGCAGTCTCTTTTTATACACTGGATCGTGGAGAGAGACTCGGGATTTCAACAGTCCTTCCTCCGAGGCATCTTCATTAATCATGCAGGTCTCAGTTCCGAGAGTCTGATTAGATCAGAGGAGGAGGCCAATACTGTTAATGGCTGGGTCCAGGTGTGGTGTGGAGATGTTAATTTTTGGCGGAGACGATCTAGATATCGATCTGAGGTAATCATCTGGTTCTCCGGGCTATCATCTCCGTTTTCCGTCGCCTTTTGTTCCCTTTCAAGGATTCCAGGCAGCGGCAGTTTCTCGTTCCTCTTTCTGGTCATTCCAATCATGTTTTCCTCGTGTCCCTCCCATGCCTTTTTGGGCTTTATTTTGTTGAGCCACCTTCCCCTGAGTTAATTCACAATATGCTGGTTTGAACAAAACTTAACTTATAACATGCTAGTTTATACAAAACTTATATTTATATGGCTTGTATTACAGTTTATATACTATTAACACGAATTAACTTTAGAACATATATTGCAATCCCCACCCTTCTAAATTCACCAATTTAATTCGTGTTCTGGTTATAGTCTTTTTTCTCTATCAAGATAAAAAAGCCTCTTAACCATTTGACTATTCTGGCAGTATTTCTCCAGCTGCCTCATTCCAATAGGTTTTTTTCTATGCTCTCTTCCTGTATCCGAGCTTCAAATTTTTCTAACACCTGAGCAGCTTTACTCTTTTTCTCATTCAATTTCATGATTTTTGAGACAGCATTGCTTTTATTTAACCCCCCTGAGGCCAATTCAGGGTCCATAGGAAGCGCTGCCACTTGCATTCCCTGGACTACTGTATGGATTAGTCTAATTAGATAGGGTATCAAGACAAGGCAAGAAGACTAATCCAGCTACAGAGCACAAGATAAAGATCCCACCTTTTCCCACCAATCTCCTGCCCCAAATATTTGATCCCACCAGGAAGCTTGGAGTATAGAATTCCATTTCTGCACTGGGACATGTGCCACCTTTTTTATTTCTGCTACTAAATCTCTAATTGTCTCTCCATAGTCATTGATTTCTATGCAACACTCTGAGTCATTAAATTTCCCATACACACCCCCTTCTTCTGCTAACAAATAGTCTAAGGCAATTCTATTTTGGTATACAAACGCTCTCATCTGTGAGTGCTGTCGGGCTAACAGCTCCAGAGCATCCGAAGTGTGATTTGAAACTATCTCCACTACAGCTTGTAACCGAATCAGTCGGTTCAATAAGTATACTGGGGTTCGGTAGCCCCAGCTTCCATCTTGTGCCCATGTAGCGGGGCCATAATATTCTACAATGCGCTCTGCAGGCCATTCTTCCTCCCCCCATTTCTGATTCCCTCCTACTTGTGGAAGTTCCCTCTTTATCTCCCGTCTTCTCCGGGAGTCTCATACAAAGGAGCCCCTAGTAAATTACTGCCAGTTCTGGGGAGTGTAAAGAAGAAGGGTCTAATCATCCCTAGGGTACAGGATCCTTTCCCCTTTCGGGGTATCTCACTATAAGCTTTCTTCCCACAAATCCAGTAAATTCCACTCGGGGCTTTCCATTTGATGTTTATGTTTTCTGTTTTTTCCCCAAATTCTACCAAGTCAGTCAGGGAGTAGTACGGGTTAGCATTTGTTAACTTGTGCCAGCAGAGTCCAATTTCTTCTATCCAATTACATCCTTCCTCCCTTTTCTTTCCCCAATACCCATTGGGGGGTTCAGGTTGCCACATTTTGGACTTGTTGTTCGAGTTTACAGTTAGGGTGGATAGGCATGGGGTGTAACCTACTGTCTCACTGTATGCATTTCCTTCCCTGCTAATACAAATTGTCCCTATTACTCGTTCATCCAGTGTCCATCCCTCTGGCCGAGTCATTGTTTTTAAGATTTTGTTATCCCACCTTAGTAGTTGTTCAGGGGCCAAACTTTCACCTTTCCAGGGCCACCTTTCTGCTGATCTCAATCCTCCACAGACCCAGCAGTTAGTTAGCCCTAATTCTGTAGCAATTTCTTGCACTAGATCCAGGAAGAGGTTTTTGCTGGATGCAGATAAGCTCCCATCACTAGATTGTCTTTCTAATTGTTCATATTGCTCGCTAAGTGTCCTCATCCTTTCTTGCTCCATTCTTTTTCTTTTTGCTTCTAATTCCTGCCTTTTTAGCTCCAAGGCTACCTTTTGTATCTTGTTCTCTGGGTCCAACCCTCCTTCATCTTTAGAAAAACAGAACACCTTTTCCAGTTTCAAACATACCCTTTCATCATTTTCACTCAACAAATCCAGTAATATGGGTCCTCCGCTTAAGGAAGTTGTTTGCAGTTTCTTATTCTGTCCCACCCAATATGTTTTCCCGTTAAGGGTACACATTTCCAATTTTTTCTTATCGTAACACAATTAGTTAACTTGTAAGTATCCCACAAAAGTACTTTCTCTTTTCCCCCCAATCCATACAGTTTTATTACATTCCTTACAAGTGGGAATTAAAGGTAAGCTATTTAACTCTTCTTTTCCTAGACATTGCCATCGGGTTATTGGTTTTGTTCATTTGGAACCCGCTATTCAATTTGTAGTCCCCTCCCCCTCGCAATGTAGACCAGTCTACTCGCACCCTGGATTTCGAGACCTGGTCCCAGGTAGGTTCTGAGTGAACTTCTGGGGGGTCAGTTCCCTTCCCCATTCTCTCCTTGGGGTTGGGGAGGCCATTTGTGGGGTACACGGCTAGGCTCAGGATCACCAGGTTACCCACAGGCGTATCCCTCTGCTCAACCCTTCGCCTGTTGGGGTGCCAGCAGCGGCAGGGTAAACCATCTTCCTGGCAGCAGGGATATTCTTCCGGGCCCCTACAGGTGCTCCTTTGAGCGTATCGTCTTTTGTATTGTTCCCACTTGGCTATTTTCACTTGGTCAGCTAAACAGGGTACTTTCACTGTTTTCCTACACTCAATCACGAGTGGCTCCGCCCTTTTATTTAGTCCTCCCCTTATCCCGTTAGTGTAATAATGGAACCACTCAGGAGAATCCAATTCAAAAAGACCCGATTCTGTGGCAATGTATAGAAAGAGATTTGTAAGCCTGTTCTCCTCTTCTAAGCAATGTTCACATAAACTCCAAGGCCTGGCTCCCCTGTAACAATGAGTCACCCAAATCTGTTTACAATACCCACACTAAAAATGAACAAATGGATAGCAGGGATATTCTGCTTGGTTACAACTTATCCAATAAGTGCTGGTCATTAGGTTTCCCGATGGATCTTCAGCTTTAAGTCTCCTGGAGCTGAGGTGACTTTCCACTGCGGAGAGCTGCTTTGCCGTTCAACTCTTTTCACCTGAGATGAGTGGGTCCAGCCTTTTTCTGCTGTTCTCACTGCTGTGTCAGTGGTGAGGAGGACGAGGAAAGGTCTCTCCCAGTGCGGTGACAATGGGGCTTCTTTCCATGTTTTGATCAGCACCTGGTCCCCTGGCTGGACTTTGTGAATAGCAAATCCCAGAGGTGTGCCTTGTGCTATTAGTCCGCGTTTTCGGAGCTCCTGTAAATTTTTATTAATTAAGACAAGATAAGACTGGATCTGGCAATCTTCCATTCGGGGGTGTCCAACCGGCATTCCATGCTCATATGGCATTACATATAGCATTTCAAAGGGGGATAAACCAGAACCTGAATGGGGTTGGGTCCTAATATTTAGGAGAGCTAAAGGAAGGCACGTTACCCATGACATTTTAGTTTCTAGCATAAGTTTTGATAATTGAGCTTTTAGAGTCTGATTCATTCTTTCCACCTGGCCTGAACTCTGAGGGTGCCAAGGTGTGTGATATTCCCATCTGATCCCCAGGGCCTCTGCCAAGTGTTTTGTGATTTTGATGTGAAGTGGGTTCCTTGATCTGAATCTATAGAGTCAAGGATCCCATATCTAGGTACTATTTCCTCCAGTAACCTCCGTGCTTATGTCTGTGCTGTTGCCCTGGGGCTAGAGAATGCCTCCACCCAGTGTGTTAATTGATCCACCATCACCAGTAAATATTTATATCTTCCTATTTTAGGTAGTTCAGTGAAATCTACTTGAATCCTCCCAAAGGGGCGGTATGCTAAGGGGCGTCCCCCCGGTATATTTTGTCTGATTCTAGACTTATTAATTTTCTGACACACTAGGCAATTCTGAACTTCTTGCTTTGCTAATTCGAAAATACCTTTGCATCCAAAAAACTTCAGGAACTGTTCTGCTAATGCCTGAGTTCCCCAGTGGGTTTGAGAATGCAATCTCTTTAGTATTGTTCGGGCATATGCTTTTGGAATCAATTCTCGACCATCAGTGAGTTTCCATTTCACTTTCTCTAACGTACCCCCTATCTTTTTGAACTCCTCAATTTCTTTTTCTGTAGGATGTGGGGGAAATTCCTGGGGACCATTTGTTATGTTTTCAGGGATGTCAAGGGTGAGAAGAGCTGCCTTCCTGGCTTCCTGGTCTGCTAGATTATTACCCCTTATTCTGAAATGTAATCCTACTTGATGACCCTTTACATATACTATGGCAATAGCCTTTGGTTCTCTTACTGCTTCCAGGTTTGTCTTATTAAGTCTTCATGCACTAAATTTTTTCCTCAAGTGTTTATTAGTCCCCTTTCCTCCCAAATTTTTCCAAAAGTATGTACCACCCCAAAAGCATACTTAGAGTCAGTAAAAATGGTCCTTGTTTTTCCTTTCAGCTCTCCCAGGGCTTGTAGTACTGCAAACAATTCACATGCCTGGGCTGACCAAGAAGTGCTTAGGGGGCCTGATTTGACTACTTCCCCGGTTTTCCCATTTATGATGGCATAACCTGATTTTCTTTTCCCTTCTACGACTCTGGCTGACCCATCTACAAACCATTTTTCCCCCTCCTCTAGTTCCTCATCTTCTAGGTCCTCTTTTACTTTCGTCTGCAATTCTATTAAGTCTGAACAATTATGCATAGGCTTAACCGGTGTTTCCCCAAAAAGAAATCCTGCTGGATTGCTTGCTTGTGTTGTTTTTAGCTCTAATTCTAGGGCATGGATGAGAATGGCCTCATAGCCATTTTTCAGCTTTTTGTTGTAAGATAGTTCTCACATTGTGTGGGGTATGTCCTGGTTTGGGACAAATTTGGGAGAAAACCCCTGTAGAGGATCCCTCTAAGGAAGCAAGCCCAAGTGGCCTCTCCCTCTAACCGGTTCGGTTAAAAAAAAAACCCCTCTTTGGAGAAAAGTGGAAAAAACTATTTTACTAAACAAATTAAGTGCATACAAGTATAAAGAATGAATAATATGAAACAATAAAACCTCTCCTTCTGAAGTGAGATGGCAAATTGAGAAAGTCCTTGCCGTGGATGTAGCTCGGCTCTCTCTCTCAGACTCTCCTCAGTCCCAGTTCCTCTGGCGCTGCTGGAAAATGCTGAGGTCCAGGCCCCGGTGGGCCGCAGGTGCAGCCCCCAGAGCTCCCCTGGGTTTTCAGTCCAGAGCAGGTTTAAACAGTTCCAAGAAAAAGGAAAAAAAAACAGTCCAGGGAACTTCTCTGCCCTAGCTAGCTGAAACTAACTAAAAGCAAAAAAAAAGATCTCTGTCCTGCAGTCTCTCCAAGCCTCTGCCGAACACCCTGTCCGCAGAAGAATGTGGAGGAGTCAGGCAGTTTTCTCAAAACAAACTCCGCGCTTCTCCTTGCTCTTAGAACTAGTCTTAAAGACATAGGACTCAATATACAGCACAAACAGAACAGACGATTGGGGATACAAGCATCATAAAGTTACCCTAGGACATTCCACCCCTTGTATCCCCATATCGTCAATTTACTAAAACTAATATATACTCTAGCTCTACACACACATACGTCTATATAAAAAACAATATGCAATATACAGCTACATACAGTGGCAGTACCATTCAGCACACAGCGATAATTACACACGGTTCTCACCTAACAATCAAATCTCCCTGGGGTACACATCGTGTGGTTCCATCTTTCTGCATTACCCACCATGTGCAGCCTGGTTCCTGAGCAAAGACAATCCCACGGATGGGATCCTCTGTACTTGAAGCAGAATTGATCCAAACTGTCTTCCTTAACAAACTTCTTACATGTACTACTGGGACTTTCTCTCCATCTACTGTATGTAGGGGCTCAGATTGGGCTGGGCTTGCTCTGTTGGTGGAACCTTGGGTGTTAACTAACCAGGTGACCTCTGCTAGATGCTGCTCCCAGTTTTTGAATGATCCCCCACCCAGTGCTTTCAGGGTGGTTTTTAGCAGTCTATTGTATCTTTCTACTTTCTCTGAAGCTGGTGCATGATAGGGGATATGGTACACTTATTCAATGCTATGTTCCCTAGCCCAGTTGTTGATGAGGCTGTTCTTGAAATGAGTTTCATTGTCTGACTCAATCCTTTCAGGGGTACCATGCCTCCAAAGAACTTGTTTTTCAAGGCTTAGAATGGTGTTACGGGCCGTAGCGTGAGGCACAGGGTAGGTCTCCAGCCATCCTGTGGTGGCCTCTACCATTGTGAGTACATAGCGCTTGCCATGGCGGGTTTGGGGAAGGGTGATGTAGTCAATCTGCCAGGCTTCTCCATACTTATACTTGGACTATCGCCCGCCATACCACAGCGGCTTCACCCACTTGGCCTATATGATGGCAGCACACGTCTCACAGTCATGGATAACCTGAGAAATACTGTCCATGGTTAGATCCACCCCTCGGTCTCGTGCCCACTTGTAGGTGGCATCTCTGCCCTGATGGCCTGAGGCATCATGGGCCCATCGAGCTAGAAACAACTCTCTTTTTGTTGCTAATCTAAGTCTATTTTGACACCTCTATCTTTGCAGCTTGATCTACCTGCTTGATCTGGGCAAAGGCTTGTTGCTGTTCAGGGCCCCAGTGGAAATTGTTCTTCTTGCGGGTGACTAGGTAGAGAGGGCTCACAATCTGACTGTACTCAGGAATGTGCATCCTCCAGAAACTTATGGCGCCTAGGAAAGCTTGTGTTTCCCTTTTGTTGGTTGGTGGACACATTGCTGTGATCTTGTTGATGACTTCAGTGGGAATCTGATGCCTTCCATCGTGCCACTTTACTCCTAGAAACTGGATCTCTCGAGCAGGTCCCTTAACTTTGCTCTTCTTGATAGCAAAGCCAGCCTTCAGGAGAATCTGGATGATCTTCTCTCCTTTCTCAAACACTTCCGTTGCTGTGTTTCCCCACACAATGATACCATCGATGTACTGTAGATGTTCCGGAGCCTCACCCTTTTCTAGTGCAGCCTGGATCAGTCCATGGCAGATGGTGGGGCTGTGTTTCCACCCCTGGGGCAGTCGGTTCCAGGTGTACTGCACGCCCCTCCAGGTGAAAGCAAACTGAGGCCTGCATTCTGCAGCCAGAGGAATGGAGAAAAATGCATTAGCAATGTCAATTGTGGCATACCATTTTGCTGCCTTGGACTCCTGCTCGTACTGGAGTTCCAGCATGTCGGGCACAGCAGCGCTCAATGGTGGAGTCACTTCGTTCAAGGCATGGTAGTTCACAGTCAATCTCCATTCTCTGTCAGACTTGAGCACAGGCCAGATGGGGCTATTGAAGGGTGAGTGGGTTTTGCTGACTACCCCTTGGGTCTCTAGCTCACGGGTTATCTTGTGGATGGGGATCACAGCATCTCGAGTTGTTCTGTACTGTTGGCGATGCACTGTTGAAGTGGCAATTGGCACTTGTTGCTCTTCCACCTTCAGAAGACCTACAGCAGATGGGTTCTCTGATAGTCCAGGCAAGGTATTCAACTGATTAACACCCCCTGTCTCTACAGCTGCTATCTTGAATGCCCACCTAAATCCCTTTGGGTCTTTGAAATACCCATTTCGGAGGAAGTCAGAGCCCAAAATGCATGGAGCTTCTGGGCCAGTCACAATAGGGTGTCTCTTCCACTCATTTCTAGTCAGGCTCACATTAGCTTCTACCAAAGTAAAATCTTGTGAACCCCCTGTCACTCTAGCAATGGAAACAGATTCTTCCCCCACGTGTCTTGATGGGAGTAATGTGCACTGTGCACCAGTGTCAACTAAGGTCTTATATTTTTGTGGTTCTGATGTGCCAGGCTAATGAATCCACACAGTCCAAAAAACACAGTTTTCTCTAGCCTCTACCTGGCTAGAGGCAGGGCCCCTCTAAGCCTGATTATCCTTATTTCCCTGGGTAACCGGAGCTGCTTCCTTCTGCTAGAATTTTCTCTCACAGTCTTGCCCAACAATTCATGCAGCTGCGTCAGTTGCGTCATAGCATCTGTAGATTCTCCATCCCATCTTTTCATGTTTTCTCCACAATCCACAGGAAGGACCACAGCTTAACCCGTGGGATGCCTTTTCCCTTTTATCTAGGGAACGTTTGCGTGTGGTGCCAGAGCCCCTAACTTGTACTGCAGAGATCTGGAGAATGTCCTCCTTGAGTTCTTTGTGATTCTCTTCTATCTTGTCTGCTAATCCCTGCACCTGTGTTACCAGAGCTGCAATTCTTGCATGTGTTGGACCATGCACGGCATCTGCATATGTTCGGAGCTTCTTCACTATATCAAGCACGGTCTCCTCTGTCTCATCCCGCTTCATTATTGCTAAAGCAGAGGAGTATTCTTGTGGCCCAAGTCGTACAAGTTTTTGCCACATCACAGGTGTACATGGTACCAAGACAGGGTTCTTAGTGTTTATGTCATCTGAGAAGACAATCTCTGCTACTGCCATTTCCCTCAAGCGCTGGATCCCTTGTTCAGTGGTTTTCCACTGGGTTTGCTGCATATAGAGATTGCCAGCACACAGATATCTTTGTGCCACACTTCCCAGGACCCGTTCCCAGAGACTGCAAGGACTAGCTTCCCTCATCATTTCTTGGTCAATAACTGGATCATGTGACAGGAATCTAAGATGTCTTGCTTTAGTGCCATCCAGCATTGTAGCCTCGCCTGCAGCATCCCAGAGACGGAGCAACCAACTAATTATAGATTCATCAGGTCGTCGAGTATAATCCTTTCTAAGGCTATGAAGGTCCTTTAGGGAAAAGGACTTAATAGTATCTCCTGCTCTTGCAGCAGTTGGTCGGGCTCCTGATCTTGTAGCAGTTGGTTGGGCTTCTGATTGTGTGCTAGTTGGTTGGACTCCTGATCTTGTGCCATTTGGTTGGGCTTCTGATTTTGTATCAGTTGGTTCGGCTTCTGATTGTGTATCATCAGTTGCTTCAGCTTCTGATTGTGTGTCAGTTGGTTTGACTCCTGACGGGGTGTTAGGAGACATTGAGGATCCTTCACCTGAATCATCGTCTACTGGTCGATCGGTTTTGTCTGTGTGCTTCCTTCTCTTCTTTACTGCAGCAACTGCTGGTGTCTTAGCCTCACTGTCTGGTTTAGCTGCAGCCTGAACAGCTGTGGGATTGGCTGCAGCCTGAGTGACTGATTTATCTCCCTGCTCCTTTGCCTCTATCTGCTGCCCTACAGTGTTTAGCAGTGTGTGACTTATTCTAGAAAAGCTATAAACTATATAGAGGAAAGTCACCAGGTGAAATACCAGGAAGGTGGTGTCTTTAACGTTCAGGAGACCCTGAACATTTTCCAAAAGTGATGTAACTGACTCAAAAGAGAAGAAGGAAAGAAGAGGCTGAAGAGCCTCATCCCCTACTCCTCCTCTAACAGACTGGGTGCAATTGTTGATAAATCCCCAAAACATGCTGCTGGAACTAGGACACAGGGTAGGATGAAAAAACCATAAACCGAACATACCCAGAACAAACTCCAGTATCTTTATAAGCTTCCTGTAAACCATAATCACCAAACCCAGCAAAATAACTATTCTAATTTGTGCATCCCTAGTGTAAAAGCTGTACGTTAGGGACAATATTGGAGCTATTTTCTGTGTAAGAGAACAAACCTAGGGACTAGAAAGGTTTAAGACCTCAAAAAAGCACTAGGGAACAGAAATGCAGAAAAGACTCATTCTAAGAGACATTAGGAATTCAAGAAGCAACATGGCCACTGACTGTTTAATCCCTTACCCAAAGGACAAACTAAAAAAATGCAGTTAATAATAATTAATACAAGTTTTTTCCACTTTCTCGAGCCCCGCAGTGGGCGCCAGTTAGAAGTATGGTCCTGGTTTGGGACAAATTTGGGAGAAAACCCCGTGTAGAGGATCCCTCTAAGGAAGCAAGCCCAAGTGGCCTCTCTCTCTAACCGGTTCGGTAAAAAAAAACAACAAAAAAACCTCTTTGTAGAAAAGTGGAAAAACTATTTTATTAAACAAATAAGTGCATACAAGTATAAAGAATGAATAATATGAAACAATAAACCTCTCCTTCTGAAGTGAGATGGCAAATTGAGAAAGTCCTTGCCATGGCTGTAGCTCGGCTCTCTCTCTCTCAGACTCTCTCAGTCCAGTCCTCTCGGCGCTGCTGGAAAATGCCGAGGCTCCAGGCCCCGGTGGGCCGCAGGTGCAGCCCCCAGTGCTCCCCTGGGTTTTCAGTCCAGAGCAGGTTTAAACAGTTCCAAGAAAAGGAAAAAAAAAACAGTCCAGGGAACTTCTCTGCCCTAGCTAGCTGAAACTAACTAAAAGCAAAAAAAAAGATCTCTGTCCTGCAGTCTCTCCAAGCCTCCGCCAAACACCCCGTCCGCAGCAGAATGTGGAGGAGTCAGGCAGTTTTCTCAAAATAAACTTCGCGCTTCTCCTTGCTCTTAGAACTAGTCTTAAAGGCACAGGACTCAATATACAGCACAAACAGAACAGACGATCGGGGATACAAGCATCATAAAGTTACCCTACGACATGTATAAACTATAATAGGAGCCCCAAATGTGATCTTTTTGGCTTCCTCTACTAATAGGGCCACGGCCACTATGGCCTGCAAACATGTGGGCCATTCCCTGCTTACAGGGTCCAATAATCTTGAGAGGTAACTTACAGGCTTTCTGTCTCCAGCCCATTCCTGCGTTAAAACCCCATAAGCTGTGTGATTACTTACACTCCACAAATAATCGGAACTTCTTGTTTATGTCGGGGAGGCTTAAACAGGGGCAGTTACCAAGGCTTCCTTCAGTCTTTGCAATTCCTTGTCATCCTGTTCAGTCCATTTTATCTTGTCCTTTGTTAATTTTTCATATAGGAATTTTGCTTTTTCACTATACCCTTCTATCCATTGCCTACAATAGCCCAACAGCCCTAACAATTGGCGTACCTGCCTTTTATTCTTTGGGGAAGGCAATTCTAAAATCCCGGCTACCCTTTCAGGATCCAACTTTTTCTTTCCTCTTATAAGCCAGTGCCCTAGATATTTCACTCCTGGTTCGGTGAATTGTAATTTTTGTTTAGACACCTTTAAACCTTTTTCTCCCAAAAAGTTTAATAATTCAATGGTACACTCTCTTACATCCTCTTCTGTTTCACCAGCCACTAATAAGTCATCTACATACTGCAAGATCTTTGTCCCTTTCCTGGGAGAAAACTGACTTAGCAATTGCTCTAGGGCTTGTCCAAATAGATTGGGCGAGTCCACAAATCCTTGAGGAAGGGAGGCCCATCTCAGCTGTTGTTTACGATTGGTGTCAGGGTCTTCCCACTGGAATGCAAAGAAGTCCCGACTGCCTTCGGCTAAAGGGCAGGTCCAGAACGCATCTTTTAGATCTATGAGATTATACCATGTGTCCTCTGGGGAAACTCTGTTTAGAAGAGTATATGGATTAGCAACTACAGGAAACCCTGTCCTTGTCCTTTCATTTATTGCTCTCAAATCTTGCACCAACCTATAGCTCCCGTCTGTCTTTTTAATGGCTAAGATTGGGGTGTTGTGCCTCGACATGCAAGGTTCCAAAATGCCTTTATTTATTAGATCTTCTATTATGGGTTTCAGTCCTCGTCTCCCTTCTAAGGGGATGGGGTACTGTTTGATTCTTATGGGGTCCTCGGGCCTTTCAATTTGAACTGAAATGGGGGTCATGTCTAGCCTCCAGGCCTCCCTCCCTGTGTGCCACACTTTAGGGTTAATTTTGTCTTCATCTTCACAGGTTAGTTTATATATGCTAACCACTATCCGTGAGTCCCTTACGATTAAATTAATACCCAGTGCTACTATCAGATCTCTTCCTAACAAGTTATAATCAGCTTTCTCTACTAGTAACATGTCTCCTAAGCAAATTTTATTATCGGATTCAATCTCTACATTCTTTCTATGGGAACCTTAAACGGTTCTCCCTTGGCCCCTATAACCACCATAAATTCCTTGCTGACCTGGCATCCTGGGGGTAACTGTTTAAATGTACTTTTCTCAGCCCCAGAGTCTACTAAAAAGTCCATTTTCGTTCCCTTGGGTCCAATTTTTAATGTTATCAAGGGTTCCTCTGATGTTACGGACCCCAAAATGTAGAGCCCCTGACATCCTTAATCTTCTTGAAACATCTTTTCATCCCTCATCCTTTTCATGCAATCTCTTTTTATGTGCCCCTTTTTCTTACAGTAAAAACATTCCAGCCCCTCTGTTCGATTCACCGGGGTCCCTTTCTGTGGACGCACTGGTCCCCTTGATGGTCCTTTCCTTAGGGGTTTTTCTGAAGCTTGAGGGCGTTCCTGTTTTTGGGCTTCCCTTACAGCTGCTACCAGTACTCTAGATTGTATTTTCTGCTTTTCCTCATCTCTCCTCATATATATTTTCTGAGCTTCCCTCAGTACTTCCTGTAATCCTTTCTCCTGCCACCCTTCGATTTTCTCCAACTTTTTCCGTATATCTTCCCATGATTTTGCTACAAACTGGGTTTTTAGCAATACTTCTCCCACAGGAGAATCAGGGTCTGTCCCCGAATATATTTGGAGACTTTTTCTCAACCTTTCTAACCATTCAGTAGGGGTTTTCTCTTTCCCTTGGCACTCCCCAAAAACCTTACTTAGATTTTGTCCCCGGGGTACGGCCTCTCTGATTCCCTGGGTGATTATGTTCCTCATATCGATCCTCCTACCCTCCTCGGTCTGGGCATTCCATCGGGGATCTTGGCTTGGCCATTTCTGATCTCCTGGGGTACTCTGAGGGTTCTGTCGCTCCCATTCCCTTATCCCTGCCTGACGTATCATTTCTCTCTCTTCCGTGTTGAATAAAGACCTCAGAATGGCTGTGAGATCCTCATGTGAATATATACTGGTTCCCAAGAACTCATCCAGCCTTTCAGATACTCCTAAGGGGTCATCCATAAGCTTTCCCATCTCCTTTTTGAAAGCTCTCACACCACTGGTATTAATCGGGACGTTTACGTACCCGATAATTCCTGGGGTGGTTGGTACTTCTCTTAAAGGAAAAAGATTAGCCTTCTCGCCTTCCCCTTCACTCTCTGCTTCATTCATTCTCTTTAGCTGCCTTCTAGTCCTCCTAGTGGGTGGGGTATGCTTAGCTTCTGCTGGAACCTGCGGTGCTATGGGAGCAGGGCTAAGGAACGCCGCAAGATCTAATTCAAGCGGCTGGCTATCGAGGAGCGGGGCAGGGGCATGAGGAACCTGCATCACCCCCCCCAATGGCCGAGGAGCTGGCACCGGTTCTAGCGGGGGAGGGAGCCCAACCGGTGGGAACGGAGCCCCTGATTGTGGTCCTAACGGAGGGGCAGATGGAAGAGGTGAGGGTCCAGGGATCCCTTGCCCCGAGGGATTTCCAATCTCCCGGGGTTTTGGGGGTCATCCTGATCTGGGAGGGGAGGGGGTGAGGGCACTATGTAAGGCAGGGGAAGGTTATCTAAGGGTTCCCACTTATCCCCTGAGACAGAGGTAGGGCCCTTTAATTTCACCGGTAAAAGCCTAGCATCGATCTTTCCCCAGATACCTGCATATCCCTGTTCTTCACTTCCCCTCTCCTTGACATAAAGTGTTAGTGCTTTGCAAATCCATTCTTCAAATGTCCAAAAATAGGCCAAGTTCATGGTCCTGTACTTCCACTCCTCCCATATCTCCATACAGTAATGTATCATCTGTTTCTTGGACTTCCTTTCCTTATGGGGCACTTGTCCCAATGTTCTAACATCCATCCCAACGGACTCTCAATCGGGATTTCAGGGATCCCTTTACCGGTTCTCTGTTTGGCTTTTCTTGAAGCCTTTTTACTATTTTTACTTTTCGTTTGCCCCAAGGTGTGGGCCCACCAGATACTGGCCCTTTAAGGGTTAAAGCTCCCCCTCGGGTGTTCTCTGGTGACTGTGAGCTCTCCTTTCTCCTTACTCTCTCCCTTGGACCTTTCCCGGTCCTAGGCTGAAAAGTTTACCAGTCCCTGGAACTCTTTTAGGGACGTACTCTTCCTTTCAGCCTTCCTGTGACCGATCCCCCTTCCAAAACTCCCCGAGTTTCAAGGCTTGACGTGTGAGGCGTGTTTTACTCCCCAAAACTTTCGCTTCCCCCGCAACCAACGACACCCCTCGCGGGGAAGTGGAACTGCGATTTTGGGGTCCCACTCGCTTAGTGATAAAATCACGTCTCACTTCACACGCTCGGTCACCCTCACTCAACCACGCAATACTTACGATCCTTTTCCTGCGCGGGCTCTTCGTGCACGTAGACTTTTACGAGTAGATTTTCTTCACCGCAGCTCCGGAGGTTCTGCTTCCCAAACCTCCCCGAGTTCCCCGAGAGCTCTGACCTCGCCTATCTCCCCTTTAGTGTCCGTCGTGTGGTGATCGGTTCCACCCCGCTCTCCCAGCTCCACCAGGCCGCTGAATTCAGCAGGGTGCCTCCTGGTCAGAGAGAGGGGTTCGGCGGGGGTCCCGGTATCACTCCAATCATGTCAGGGTCACCAGAATTCTTATAACTGAGATGGACCAAATTCGATAAATCAAAATTTGGAATTTTATTGAGAGACAAAATGACAGTCTCGGACAGCCACAATTAAAGGACAGCACTGAGCCCGGGATCGGCACCGGGTGAACAATGATAACACACTCTGCCAGTCTGTTATCCCCAAGTTCACATTTTCGGTTTGCAGCAGTCTCTTTTTGGATCACGGAGAGAGACTCGGGATTTCGACGGTCCTTCCTCCTAGGCATCTTCATTAATCATGCAGGTCTCAGTTCCGAGAGTCTGATTAGATCAGAGGAGGAGACAATACTGTTAATGGCTGGGTCCAGGTGTGGTGTGGAGATGTTAATTTTTGGCGGAGACGATCTAGATATTGATCTAAGGTAATCATCTGGTTCTCCAGGCTATCATCTCCATTTCCGTCGCCTTTTGTTCCTTTCAAGGATTCCCGGCAGCGGCAGTTTCTCGTTCCTCTTTCTGGTAATTCCGATCATGTTTTCCTTGTGTGCCTCCCATGCCTTTTTGGGCTAGAGAAAGTCCTTTATTTTGTTGAGCCACCTTCCCCTGAGTTAATTCACAATATGCTGGTTTTGAACAAAACTTAACTTATAACATGCTAGTTTATACAAAACTTATATTTATATGGCTTGTATTACAGTTTATATACTATTAACTCGAATTAACTTTAGAACATATATCACATTGATGTTTAACCGACTCCAGAAACATGGCTTCTGTTGACTGTGTTTCATGAAAGCTTATGCAGAAATGATTGTATCATGGAGTGTCCTTTTTCTTCTGTCTGGAAACCATTTAGCATCTTCATTGTTCCAGCATCAGGAATTTCTGAGGAATAAATATGATAATTTCTTAAGCTCAGTAAATAAAGTTTTAGGTTGATTATTATGAGTCATATAAAGAAAGTCTTTCTTGATAAGGTTGCTGAAGTAGTTATTATTCTCTTTTGTCTCATGTTTTTCTTTTTAGTGATGTTACTACTCTCCAGAAGTTCTTTTATAAAACTTTTTCTGTTTTACTATTTTAAACGAGGAAAGAAGACCGGAAGTAGAAGACAAGAAGTAAAAGGCCAGAATTAATTTGATAAAATATTTAAATTACACCCTTTTGGTCAGCAAGAAGCCAACCAGTAAAATAGCATCAAATGGAGCCTACAATAGCTAAATTGCTTTAGTAGTAGTTTACCAACAGGATGAAAGATGAAAAAGACAAATTCTTTTGTAAGTCTAATAAAGGAGCAATCTTTTGTGGTGGTGTGAGAATTGTTTTTATTAAGTTATTAAGTTATTTTTGTAAGATTTTAAAGTTATTTTTAATGGCTAGTTCACTGTATACCCCTGTGTTCTGCACTGGTTTTCCCTTCTGCATCGGTTGTTTTGTCTATTGTAAAACCAGACGTTTTCTGTCATTCATCCCTTCCCTGCACCTGTCGCTTGTCAATCCCCTGCCCCCCCTCATGGTCGCCTGCCTGTCACTCAGAGACCCTTCCCTGGCTTCTAGAAAACTCCGGGAAGGGTGCCAAGTGATAGGCTGGGCCCGGGAGACCCCTTCCCCTCATTTTGTGGTTGGTCCCCATTCCATTGTTCACACCCCCGGTTAACCCCCCGATCCCTGTGACTGGCTGACCGGTTGTCGCCACCCCCGTTTCCACCCACCCTTAAAACCTGCCGCATGCCTGGCCTCGGGCTCTTCTGGGCGGTGGGTCAGAGAGTGCTGAGCCCCGTGCTGCCTCTCCTCTCCCCCTGAATAAAATCCGGTTGAACTTAGCCCAGAGGAGTCCGCCTTTTGATTAGCTGCCGTGCGTTGCATTTGTCATCTGCTGACCGTCGCTGTGAGGGGAACCAAGGCCCCACAGGGAGGAGGTGGCTCGCCTGGCTTGCCACCCCGACCTCATACGTTGCTGCGGTGCACGAGACTGAGCTAGCCCGTGGCCGCGCTCATCAGCACGAGGAACAGCACCGCGACAGCGGTTTGGCACCCAGCTCGGGGCCCTCACCCTCAGGACACGAGGCGGACCCCGCGGCACAGACTTAGGCTGCAAGAGCCTGAAGAAAAGTCCCTGGACACCCCGCTACCCTTGGTCGAGCGGCTTCGTAAGATCACGCTCCCAAGGGACGAAGAGGACAGCTTGAAGCGCCCAGCAGGTCCTCTTCAGGCAGCTGATCTCAAGACCCCAGGCTTCATCGCATCCCAGGAGGGGGTAAGCCTTCTTCGTGAGGGGGCTTACTTTCAGAGGGTGCTCCCGGTGTGGAGACCCTAATTTCGGGAGGGATCCTCCAGGAGTGCGGGGATCCCAGGCTGCGCAGCTCGGGGGGGTGGTGGTTAGCCTCATCCCCCTGCGGGTTACTCTCCTCGGGGTGCTCTTTTGTTCTTTTTTGTTTGTAAACTTTAAGTTTCGGGCAGTTGTCTTTTGGGTGGAAGTGTCCACAGGGGTTTTAGACACTGCGATTTTATTTTCGGTGCGGACCCCCAGGTTTGTGTTTCAGGTTTTGCCCAGTTTTAGGGGAGTGACCTCCGCGTTCGTTTTCTGTTAAGTTTGCTTTTGTCTGGGTGTCATTGGGTGGGCAGCAGGCAAGGGGGATTTGTTCGGGTTGAGGTGTCCCCGGCCCCTGATTTTGGTTTTTCGGTTTCGGAGAGATGGGCGCAAAACTCTCCGCTGCCCAAAAAGGTGTGTATCAAGTTTTAAGTCGGTTGTGGAGCTCGCCCAGTTAAAGGTTTCGAGGGCGAGCTCAAGGGGTTTGTGAGGTGGCTTTTCCTGCACTTCCCTCATGTATCCCTGGAGCAAGTGTACAGCCCAAGTTTTGGACGTTGTACAAAACAAAAATCCATGATCTGGCGCTCCAAGGGGACAAGCAGCCACAAAATTCTTTAATCTGGCTGTGCAGCTCTCAGCGCTGCTTCAACTACCACCAAGGGAGTGCAGAAAAAGCCCAGTTTTAGGCAAACCTCCCCTGTTCTCCCTGTCCCCGTTCCCC